>NC_073302.1:59808664-60108664 GCF_027595985.1 Sorex araneus | reverse complement strand
GCTGCTGGATAGGGCCGGCATCTGTAAGAGGTTCAACATGCACATGGGGTTCGGCTTCCTGTCCATGACTGCCCCGTGGACGTCTTTGTGCATCAGAGTAAACTGCACGTGGAGGGTTTCTGGAGCCTGAAGGAGGGGGAGGCAGTGGAGTTTACCTTTAAGAAGTCCGCCAAGGGCCTGGAATTTATTCCAGTCACTGGTCCTGGTGGGTTGTTCTGTATTGGAAGTGAGAGGCAGCCCAAAACGGAAGAACATGCAGAAGCGGAGATCTAAGGGAGACAGGTGCTGCAAGTGTGGCGGCCTAGACCACCATGCCAAAGAATGCAAACTGCCACCCCAGCCCAAGAAGTGCCACTTCTGCCAGCGCATCGACCATATGGTGGCCTGCTGTCCACTGAAGGCCCATCAAGCCCCCAGCTCCCAGGGGAATCCTGCCTACTGCGGCAGGAAGAAGAGGAGATCCATTCCCCTGCCCTGCTGCCTGAGGCTCAGAATTGAGCCAGTGGAGGGGAGGAGGGGACTATCCTTTTGCGATCAGCAAGTTTCAAGGAGCAGGTATCAATCAGCAGAGGAGAAAGTGGGGACACGGGTGGGAAGGGGGCAGCTGGCACTGCCATGTATGTATCTCAGACGGGGGTCCAGAACTTCACCCTTTCTTCCCTCTTGGCAATGGGGAGGCGGTGAGGCAAAGGAATTCCAATCACGCTGTCCAAATGCACCTGAGGGCTTTGGGGGCTGACCCCTTCTGCTTTATCTGAGTCTCTCTGCCCAGGATCTCTTGCTTTTGAAATGTTCTCGACACGAAGTGGTTTTCCTTTTAAAGAAGGCTGCAAAACTATTTTCCATGCCGAAGTGAAAAGATTGATCAGACCAGAGACCAGGTTAATGGGCCCAAGCCAGAAGTTTCTGCATTCCGTGGGAGGGAATCTCAGGGCTAAGACAGGCTTTTTCTACATCTTGTGTCCCAACACTAGGGTTGGAGTGTTGGGAACTTTCCCAAGCCGTGCATTTTAATGAAAGGCCAAGGGGGGATTGGAACAGCGCTGAGCTCTCTCCTCCTATACTCCCTTCCCATTCTGGGCCAATATGATTTTATTTATTGGCTGCCTTGGATTGCTGCACTGTGGTACCGCCTTCTCCAGGATTCCAACTGCACTAGCTGTGTGTGAACGATATATCTTGTGCATTTTAAGTTTTTTTGTAATATAAATATTCTGGTTTTGGTTTTTTGTGCATTTTAATATAAGGTCCTCATTCTTGCACTGTGTTTTAAGGTACATGAGCGATCTCAGGGATAAGTCAGCGGCAGCTCCGGGTCTGCACAGCAGGAATGCATTTTGTTGTTTGATCAGCAGGGAGAAAAACTATTTATTTTATTGTTTCCCCTTCTTTCTCATTTATTTCTATTGCAACATGATTTTAACACCAATATTCAAAAGAACGAAAATATATGAGATACAATAATTGATGAATCCTGTCTCATTCTATATGAATAAAAAATGTATACACTATCAAATTAACTGAAGCAAAACTGAAAATACTATACCTCAACAAAAATGCATTTTTAATAAAAAATGTATAGTAATTGATTTATCACTAGCTCAACATATAATGTGGTTTCAGGGACTAAGGTCACAGGTCTATATGTGTAGTGACACTACTTTGACCACCAAAGTTCTATTGCCATCCAGTAGCAAAAAGCCCCCTTCATCCATATCCATATTCCTTCCATATGATTTTTCCTCCTATAGTCACAAGCTCTTATAAAGTGTAGGCATTATTTTGCTGTGAGAAAAACTATTTAAAGTTGAATGAACTACCTTTATATATATATATATATATATATATATATATTTATATAGCCAATTGTCAGCTGACTTTTCTGCTGTTATGTTGTCTTGAAACCCCTCTACTTTCAATGTTTTCATGAGGTGTGACGGGGCTAGGTTTTCCCTGGGTTCCCTATGACTTGATTTCCTTCCCAAGATTGGAAACTGGTCTAAATAGAAAAGGTGGTGCAGAGAGGTTAGAAGAAGCCGGGCCAGGTTAAAGACACCAAGAGGAAGCCAAGATCAGGTGAGGTCTGTGTGTGAGATAGTAGATTGCTATCCCAGACCTCTATCCCCAGGGCACAGAAATCTTTACACCCCAGATCCCTCTTTCATTGGGCTAGGCCTTCCATGAACAACAGGGTGAATGTGGTTGCCAAAAAAAAAAAATGAGTTCATAAGGATAGTATTCAGAGGATATCTTTGTATCCACTTTGAGATTTCTGGGTATGGATATGAAACAGGGAACTAATCCAGAACCTTTAACTCTTTGGCTTCCTGGTGTCTCCTTTTTGGAGCCCAGAGTCAGTGTCCTGCCCTGTGGTATCAGTGATTCAAGTCATGGTAGCCAAAGAAGAAAAGGGAGGGGAGGGGGGTTGTTCATTTACATGCTGTGATCCCTGCAAACCTCTACCACACTGTGTTGAAACGGGGCAAATGCAATAGACCGCATTGGGTGATTAGTGTCTGACCCTGAGTTCTTGTTTCCCCAACTTGCAGCCCCGTTTAGTTATTGTATTTGTCTGGGCTTTGTAGAACTTATGAGTAGCTAATTTAGTGATTTCTAGGTGGCCTAATTTGTGTAAATGTAATGTGTTTGTCTTCTCCATCTTTCTTTAGGGTATTATTGTTAACAAAATTTTGTATAAGAAAAATAACCAAAGCATCATTGACAAAAGGTTCTGCACCAGCTAAAGGATCTGACTCAAGCTTAGGGACCTTTCTTGAAATGGGCGTCTGGAACCACCTCTTCTGTTGTATTCCCCAGCCCCCATTTCCTATTTTGAATCAGATTTTCTGTCCCTCAAACTTCTACCATCTCCTGAATTTTCTTACCACCTCCTTGATTCCCCCTTTCCACGAGCTTCCCCCAACTTCCCCCCTCTCCCCCCACCACCAATTCACACAACCTTGCAAGTTTGTGGTGTATCTCTACAAGCCTTCAAGCTATTTTTTACAAAAGTCCTTTAGACATTGAGAACACTCTATTCCTTGCACCCAGTCTTTGAAGAGAGGACAGTCACTTGCTATCTTTTATGCCAAACATGTGCTGCTATATTACATTAGTTTTTGAATATTAGAAAAACAATGAGGGGGCCTCCCATGTAAAGTGGGATCAGGAAACCCAGAAAAGGGAAGATGAATATATACCCAAGTCATTCAGGAACTTTTGTGCATATGCAAGAAACTTAGGTCAAAGTGGCCACAAGATTGTTTAATAGGAGAGGGATGAATGTAACTCCATGTTTACTGCTAGAAACCAAATCTTTGTGTGAAATCTTGAATTTATGGGGAGGGTGGGTAGGAGAATAGGGAAGCATGTCCCTGTCTGTTCATTCCCTGATCCCCTTTCCTCATCCCATGAGCTGAGACTGGAGCCCCTGGGTTTTTGTGACCCCATCCTTGGGAAATGTTTATTTGATGGTTGATTTTGCTCTATGGATTACTTCCTTTCCCTTTGCAATCGTCTTGCTACATACATGCTGATCCTTTTCCCATTCCCTTTCTATACCCTGGGAAAATACAATGAATTAATAAAAACTTATTGGTACTAAAAAAAAGAAATTGTGCTATAGGTAATGGTAAGCTGTAAGCAACAAAATTTTAATCTATACGATGAAAACAATAAATATGAGTATGACTTAAAAAATGAGATCTGGCTTTTTCCACTGCTGCACGAGCATGATCCCAGAGGCCAACTAAACTACTTTGGGCACCAGCAGCTTGCAGAAACGTCTCTAGACTGTGAACTGAGCCACTGCCTCATGCTGCGGCAGGAGGGGAAGGGTTTTTTCTCTCAGCTCTTCCTTTCCGGGCACAGCATAGTTACCACCACTTTATTAGCACAAAAAGGAGGTATGAGCCTGCAGCAATGGGACGAGAGGGAGATCCTGGGATGGGGGTGGTTCCCAGAGGCTAGCTAAACTACTTTGGGTACCAGCAGCTTGAAGAAATGTCTCTAGACTGTGAACTGAGCCACTGCCCCATGATGCACCAGGAGGGGAAGGGTTTTTCTCTCTCAGCTTTTCCATTTTATGAGCACCACAAAAGGGAAGTAAAAGCTTGCAGTGATGCAATTTCTGGCAAAAAAAAAAAATGAGATCTGTAATTAAGGCTTAAAATTAACAATGCCAGCTATACTGTACATGGAACCAAAAAGTTGAATCCTCATTATTCACAGTAGATCATCAAAATCTAAACAAAAATAAATAAATAAAAAGTCAGGTGTGTAATCACAAAAAGGGGGGGCACAGGGCAGCGGTGCTCTATCTTTCCCCCCAACACGTTTGGTAGTCTCGAGCTGCTTCCTCCACCCCAGGGAGGTTGAAGGCAATGAGGAGGCAAAGGAAGGAACGGGAGCCAGGCTGATTGGGGAGGCAAAGGAAGGAACGAGGGCCAGGGTTGTTGGTCTCACTTGCAGTTTATTCCATTCCCATCTCCATTCTCCTCTGATTCTCCTCCTGCTTCTTCCTCCCCCATGCTACTTCATTCTCCTTCTCACTCTGGATCTGGATCTCGATCTGGCTTCTGTGGATCTCACACTGGAATCCCCAGCCTACTCTTACAGCCTAGTTACATCCCCAAGCATGAGGGGTTGGGGCTTACATATAGGTGTAATCACAATTCTTTTCCTCAGGGGATGCTGCTTCTAGGACAGATTCTCATACAGCAAGACCACCCACCCAAGAGCGGAATCCTATGGGTGTGTTTCTCCTCCCTTTGTCCAACGAACATATAAAGCATTCATAATATTAATCATTTTGTGTGGACATAGTAAGAGATACATTAAGCTCTCCTGGGGCCATCTCAATCTCATACTACTGTGCTCAGACCAGATTAGTCTTTCCTATCCCTACTAGGGTCCTAGTCTAGTCGTTACTTTTGGATCATGACAGCATTTGTCTATGATTAAGCTTTTAATTTATAGTTAAGAATCGTGGCACTTTCACCTGGCCCATATTAATGCCAGGGTAGCTCACAGCTTGTCCTGGGTCCCTTCAGTCCCTCATCAGGACCCTGCTTTTGGGGTGGTAGGAACTAAGGGCAACTGAGGCTTAAGTCGAGAAAGCAGATGCCCAGGAGTGAATACTATTCAAAGCCAATTAAATCCCAAGTTATAAAGCATGATATTGACTGTCTTCCTTTGTCCAGACAAAAAGGACATTGCTTTAAACTAAACTATTCAAAAGACATAAAGAGAGGAGAAAGACAATATTTCACTCATACATGTAAAATCATAGATTTCTGAGGAATCTGACCTTACAAGTTAACAGAGTCTGATTCCGGGGAAAAGGTGATAGACCAGTTGGGGAAGAAAGCATGGAGAGGAGTTTACAGATAAATGCAGTGGAATGGAAGTGCCTCAGGAGCACTGTGATAAACCTAAGCTTCCTGTGGCAAGGGTCGAACAGGACATACCAATGTTGTCTTAAAATGTTTAGAGATTATTACCAGATAAACCTAACTCTTTGTGGCAAGGGAGAAAGGACAAACCAATGATATCCTACAGTCAAGGACAAAAATGATATTATAGGGGTTAAGGCACATGTCTTACATGGACCCAACCCTGGTTCCATCTCCAGCACTGCACCATCTGAGTACCTTCTCTGGATGTAACCCTCATACCCCCTCCACTCCACCTTCGCCTCCAGGTAGGTGTTGACAGTCCAGATACTAGCACTTAACTCTTCAGCCCAGATAGCCACAAATCACCAGTATTAGTACCAAGGCCTCCTGAGAAGGGCTTAAGAGAACCACACCCAACACAAAAACTGAAGTGTTTCATAAAATAAAGCTTTCAATATAGTTTTGGAAATAAAAAAAATACAAATTAAAAGAAGCAACTTGAAACACTATTGCTTCTGAGAAGTATGATTTGAATGTCAGATGGCATGGGGTTGAGAAATTCTGTAGTTCTTCATGAAACTTGACTTTTCTTTGAACTGTTTATATTTGGGGCGCACATATGGCAGTGCTCAGGGATTACTCCTGGCTCTGTGCTCAAGGATCACACCTGTTGGTGTTTAGGGAACCATATCTAATGCTGGGGATTAAATTCAGGTTGCCCACGTACAAGATCTAATTCCTATTTTTTCTCCACCCTAAAAGGAGCTTTTAAAGAAGTGCATGACACTTCTGAAAATATCAGGAAAAAAAACAAATGAATTCAAAATTTATATCACAAAGCAAAATTTTATTCTCAATGATTTTTCATGAAATAGCAATTTTTGGTTTTAATCTGAGATGCAGGTATAGAAAGATCAATGAGGGCCGGAGCGATAGCACAGCGGGTAGGGAGGTTGCCTTGCACGCGGCTGACCCGGGTTCGATCCCTGGCATCCCATATGGTCCCCCAAGCACTGCCAGGAGTAATTCCTGAGTGCAAAGCCAGGAGTAATCCCTGAGCATCGCTGGGTGTGACCCAAAAAAAGCAAAAAAAAAACCAACACCAAATCTATATGTTCTTTATCAATAATGCTGTGTTTTATATCCCATTATAATATTAATAAAATATAATTACAGTGACAGATTTTGCTAGCAAAATAGTTAAGGTTGCATGGCCTTCTATAGTGAAAAACTAGATACCAATGTACAAAAAAAACCATTTTTTCTTAATACCTGAGAATCTAATGATTGAATATAATTTTAATTCATTAATAATGTGATATTTATAGAAGTTACATATGTAGATATACATCATATGACATAATAGTTGCATAATGTGTCAATGTATGAGAATACTGAATATAATAGTTTATATATATATTGATAAAAAAAAAGAAAGATCAATGAATAAACTCAGTCATAGATTCTAGAAGTCCAATGAGCTATCCATTTTACCATGGAGTCATCTTCAGTCACAGATTTTAATAAATTTAGTCAAAGGATTAAGAAACATTTATTAGAACTGAAACAATTTTTACAGTTTGTAATATGCCTGCCCTGCATTCAGCAGACCCAGGATCACTCCTTAGCACCCCAGAGGGTCCCGCAAGCCCACTGGAAATGATCCCTATGCTCAGAGAGAGGAGTAAGCTCTGAGCACCATTGATACTGGCCAAAAGACCAAAGGTGAGAGAAACCATTAACTAGATTGAGTAAATTATACATGGAAAGATACTCTACTCTTTCTTTTTTTTTTTTGAAATATCCTAAAATGTATTTCTGCAGGACTGTTTCCCTTTAGTTGTCATAATTCACCTGGCTTTTATCAATTTATCTGCTAAAAATCAAATAGAATATTACCACATGATGGAAGCTTTGAACATACTCTGAAATGTTTATTATAAAAATCAAATGTCTCTTACTGAAATGAACATTTGTTTTCTTCTTGTTTATGAAATGTTCACATGACTTTTGAAAGCAATAAAAAAAGAAACTTTATTTTGGTGTGAAACTGACTTGAAAATTTAACAATCTTCATTTGAAAGGAATTTTCAATGAAATAATAATGATAAAAGTGTGTCTTTTTTAGAAATGAGAACTCCCCTGTGCTCATTATCCTTCAACCTGGTCACTTATCACGTTGGGTCACAAAATGAAGAGTGAGTGGCATAGCACCCAAATGGTTTCACGTACAATAGATGATTATGCCAGTATCAAAGACACTGATAATTTATGACAAGGGTGAAAAAACTAGTCTGCCATGGGAATTGAATTTGTTCAGCCACTGAGATTACAAAGAATAAAAGCTATGGTTAACTTAGTAAATGCAGTTTAAAATTTCAAAAGGAAAATGGCTTAATTGAAGACTTAAAAAAAAGCATAACATTCATTATTTAAGTTATTTGGTAAAAAAGAAGCTTATGGAATAGTTACATGAATAGAATAAAATCCCTCATCTAAATTTATCAATATTTTATACCTTTGCTCTATATACATGCTATTATTAATAATTTTCCTAAATGAGATTGAAAATAGTACCAAATACTGTTCTTTGTTCCTATTTGTTCCAAGAAGAAAAGGACTCTTCAGAACACCACAATATGACCCACAATTATTAATATTAATACGGATCAAACAATATTTTCTGTTATTATATAGTTTGTATAGAAATTATTCCAATTGTACCAATAAATTACTTTAGAGTAATTTTCCAGGGAGTCATTTTCCGGGGAGAAACCTAATGTAGGACTTTAAATATGGAAATAAAAATAGCATAACATATACATATAAAAAATGCAAAAAAAATGTAGTATTCCACTCAACTTGAGTAAAATAAAAACAAACATAAAAACACCCAAGAGTACAAAAATAAGTAACAAAGCCCCTAAAAAAATTTCTTTGTGATAAGTGAAGAGCATTGCATCCTAAAATCTCTAGATTTATTCCATTTTCTCATCGATTTAGTAGCGATATTTTACTAAACAAGTTCCATTACCTCTCTGATCTCAGTTTCTTATCTATAAGATAAAGGTAAAAATACTTAGGGATTTTTTTTTTACCCTGTTCTTGCCAAATAGAAACTATAACCTTGGATGGAAGGCATTTTTCCAGTGCTTGAATGTAGTAAATGCTTGAATAACTTTTAACTTTAGAATTATGAACATTTTACCTTTTAGTAACAGCCTACTTTCAAAAATGGTTTGGCAAAAAAGAATTTATGCGGCCAAGTTAAATCTCGTGGTTCATAATGCCATGTTACACACTGGTTTCCAAATGAATGCTCTCCTGCACTGCCATGGATGGGCATGTCACAGCTAATTATCTGTCATCACGCCCTGTTGCATAGGCAGTGTCTCGCCTGCTGCTGCAGGGACCTCCGTGCTGTCTGTTGATTCATTTGCATTGCCTCCTGAGTATCTCTGCTGTGTATGGATCACACAGAATGAAGCCCAGGGACCAACTGCCAGGCCCATCTGAATTGTGGAACACAGCTAAGGCCCCTCCTCATTACTTAGTGAGTAATGTGGGGATATTCAGTGGTTCACACACCCTGGCACTGTAAACGGTCATCTGCTGCCTCATCTGCTTTTCTGCGTCTGGGGTGCAGGACCAGATCGGCTGAGGAACTTCGCTAACACTTAGGCAAACAGCTCTGGGAGTTCCTGGGTTTGGCAACGTTTCCTTTCAGAAGCCTCATTTGTGGCTGCACCGTCTGCCTCTTTTATGCCTTCGCAGCTTTCAGAGGCAACCTTGAAATAGATCTCTCCAATAGTCAAGCTTTATTTATGTCCCTTTGACATAAAGACTGCAACTCTTCTTAATAGATTTAATATGTCCTGCTTGGTGACTGTGATGTTTCTGTAAAATGCTAAGAAAACATATATTTAACAGAATCAGACTGTGGACATCAAATTTTCCAAATGGAGGGAAGTGCATCTCCTTAACTGAGTCCCCATTTAAAATTTAAAATGCATTCTTTACGTATGCGTAGATGTAGGGAAATGCATTTCCTTAACTAATTCCCCATTTAAAAATTTAAATATATAAATACGTTCTCTAAGTATATGTGAAGATTAAATAATGTTTTCTAAACTGCTAGACATTGACTTTAAATACATATCGTAATTGTGTTCCAATGCAAATATGTTCCTCCAAATATGATACATAGTATAGCACTGTCACACAGTTCTAGCACTGTGTGACTACACAGTGCTACAACTTGAGCAAATCATCCCATTGTTCATCTATTTGCTCAAGCGGACACCAGTAATGTCTCCATCCTGAGACTTCTTGTTACTCTTTTTGACATATCAAATACGCCACGGGTAGCTTGCCAGGCTCTGCCTTGTGGGTGGGATACTCTCGGTAGCTTGCCGGTCATAAGTTCAAATCCCTGGTGTCCCATAAATGCTAAGCATAATCCTAACAAGCTCTGCTCTTTGAACCTGGAAACATCCTATCTGTGACACCAGGCAAAGCAAGAAATTTCCAGCCAAACTGCACCAGTTGTATGTGATATTACAGAATAGGTTGCAACCTCAGGCCACCACCACAGTGACGTAGCCAGGAAGTACAACACCTGGCAAGATATTCCCAGCAGACACCAAAGTTGTAATTTGCATGTGTCAACCCTAGAGAGTATGTGAGCAAGTACCACAACAAAAGAAGTGAAAATCTCACTGAGCACTACCATCCAGTGTGCAAACAGCAAGCCAGATAAACAATCGAATGCAAGTCCCAGATTTAAAGTTGTGTCAGCACCACAACCATGCATGCATGGTGCACTGCCTGGTCATTGCAGCAATGTCATCAATAGCAACAGTGAATGGAAGGGGGCGGGGTGGGGAGAGGGGAGGATGGAAATAACTTTTAAGTAAATAACAAAATAAAACCTTAAATGAACACTGCTTGTTTAAGAAAGAAGCAACAAGAATGCAACTCTGGAGTGTATAACAGGGCATTACTGAGAAATAAAGTTACAGTTTCCTTGGAAAGAATTTTTATTACATGAACTTTATTCCGTAGAGTTTATTAAATTTTCCTTTTCTTTTATATTCATGTGGTGTCCTTTCTGCTATATTCCTATAATTATCCATGTAGACACTTAAATCGAAATTATTACTGGGGAAAAAAAGGGGAAAATAAGTATACATTCCCAGTCATGGTAAACGAAAGACTGCAGGGCAATGTTGAAAAATAAGTTACGCAGAAAATTGATTTCCTCTAGGTGTCAGTATAATCCTAAAACTTTTTAAGCCTTAGTGTTAATGGGAGGGGTGGGGGAGCTCAGTAAAATAAATTAAAATAAATCTTTGTTTGACAATCACAGTTTATGCTATTTTTACATTTAAATATTTTTCTTTTAAAAATAAACTATATTTTAAATGGAACGTATCATCTGCAGATGACAGAATGGATTTTGTACTAGAAAGAACAAAATGTGACTATGATTAATTTCTGACAACATATTGTTTATTGTATTATTTTTGGGCATTGCAAAACCCTATTATTCTTTTTTGGCTATCACAATTTATTCTCTCCTTTATGAGATACTAATGTTTCAGAAATTTAGTAAACTTAGGTGAAAACTATTAGTCATTGGACCTATTCAGAATGTTCTTTAGCAGAATCTTGAACTATATGATTATCACTAACAATATAGATTTGCTTAATTTGACTAACATAGAATTCTAATAGGTTGCAGTAACATATGAAGTTTCTAGTGAGCAAATAATTGTTATGTATCATAATAAGCACTTTATTAAAACACTGAAATCCTCATTCCATAAATCATAATTATTTTTATTCTAATATGGGCTTTATTACCCGAATGCCTCCAAATGTATATAAAGTATACCAGAGAAGTGATATTGACCTTTCCATGCCTGTAGATGTAAAACCATTTCAGATACTCATTATACTTTTTTATTCCTATGATATTTGATTTAATTGTTTATTTATCAAGAAAAGTGATCTTTAGTCCATACTCTCTTCCTCTTAACTTTCCTTCATACTCTATTTTGAAAAATAACCCTAAGAAAAAAAGTTGAAAAAAACAAACACAGACATACATTCAATTTCATTGCTATTAAGAATTTAGGACATGTTTTATCTCTCTAAATAAAACACTGACCTATAATTTTCATTAAAATTTATTTTTCTGAAGGCATTGACAATTACTGCCAACTATAATTTTGGTAGTGTTAATTATACTGACAATTTTCTCTTTAATTTGGCTCCAATTTTTATACTATATGATACATGTAGGGCTCTTGTGTGTTAAAATGTGTCCAACTGCCAAATAGTAAGATTTGTAATCACCCCAAAATGTAGGAGATTTAGATTAGAAGATATTCACAGAAAATAAAATGATAGGATATTTGAAACCCCTTTCAGTGCTCACACTATAGCCAGCATACACCGTAATTCTTCTGAATACAAGGACATTTTATGTTTACATCACCAAGATTTTTCTATTATTTGAGGAAGTCGTACATTTTGGAAATGGTAGATGACTTGATTTACCAATCTATAAGAAACTAGAAGAAATCTTGGAAAATTCAGAAATTATTTCATAGATAATCCTTCCAGGTATGGAAAATATAAAATAGTCCCTCTCTGAATAAAAGAGACAGATATTTGTTTGTTTGTTTGTTTGTTTGGGGGTCAAACCTGGAGGGCATACTCCTGGCTTAGGGCTACTCCTGGTTCTGCACACAGTGAGAACATTCCTGATGGGGCTCAGAGGAACTATATGTGGTGCTGGGGATCTATCCCGAGTCAGCCACATACAAGGAAAGTACCTTCCCACTTACTATGGCTCCATCCCAAGAGACAGAATTTTAAAAAATAAATAAAACAACTATACTCCATAATAGAAAAGGGCCTACCTTTAAAATGAATGGATACACATTTACTCATTGCCAGTAGATAGATAACAAATTGTTAGTCCACACTGAACACCAAAACATAGCATATATTCAGTTTACTTCCAACAGCCTGTGACCAACTCTACTTTTTTACAGAAAAAGATTAAAGTGCATGTATAAAGTTATCCAGAGAGTAAGATCAAACTTATGCCCACTCTTTTAGGCATTATTTTTCACTCTGCCAAAAATAACTTTTGAAAAAAATAAGTAAGACATTTTTTTCCCGAGGAATTTTTTAACAAATATTTTTAATCCCCTGGGTAATTATTTTTGTTTAAAATATGTTTTAGTTTTCTTCTTTCTGTTGTAACAAATTATCAGCAGATTGATGGTTTAAAACAATGTACATTATTTTTGTTTTATCCTTCTGGTATCCAGATGTCCAAATGAGTTTTACTGGGCTAAAATAAAGGTCTAAGCAGGTCTATACATTTTCAAGACACTCTAGGAGAGAATATTGATCTTTTCCAGATTAACTAGAACTCCATTAGTTGTCCTTGTTGTCTTATTGATGCTTCCTTTATGCCTAATATTTTCAAGGTTGCATTTTTTCCCTCTGTTTCACTCTATCATATGATCTTCCTATGTTTTCTGTGTCAAATACCCTCATCTCTCCTCTTGGATGGACACTGGGGATATATTTAGGTTCCAACCAGGTAATACAAATTGAGCTTCCCTTAGTTCAAGATCCTAAATTTGTGGCGGGTGAGATAGTTTAGCAATAGACAGAGATAATGTGCTCGCCTTGCCTGTGACTGACCAGGGTTGGATTCCCACACTCCATATGGCCCTGTAGTTCTGCTAGGAGACATCACATGAGCGCAGAGGAATAAACCCTGAGCATCACTGGGTGTACACCAAATCCAGCCCTCTCAAATCCTTAATTTAATAACAACCATGAATTCAACTTTGTCATGAAATATTATGGGTTTCAGGGATTAGGGATTGGATATCACTGGGGTCAATTCTCAACCTTCCTAGAATAGTTGTTTAATGTGCCTCCTCTGAGACATTGACTCAATTATTACCAATGGGGGGAAATAAAGCCAGTTTCATGCACTTCATTTCTCTTCATTAAACTTTCATTAAAAGTTTATTCTTAGTCTACCTTTTGGCAATGATAGAGGACACTGAATCAAGACTCTAAAACTGGCTAAACAGTTCTGTTATAACCTCATAAGTCTTCCACAAAACTGTCTGCTCTCCCGTACACTCTCCCCAGCAAAGGAGAGTTCTTATTTTCTGTTATACTGTGACCCAAACTACTTCTATGATAGACATTGTTGGTTTAACCATTTAGCAGAAAAGTTTAAATTCTTGCTTTTAACATCATTGGATTTATTTTCTGTCCTTAAAATTTTATGAAATCAAGATGTCTTTATGTATCATAGCATTTACAGGAAAAGAAACTCACTTTCCGTTGTAAAAATAGCTTTCAGATGTAAGAATCTGAAGGGTAAACCATTAATTCATTGCTCTGTGAAGATTATAAACTTGAATAGGCTTTCTCAACCACTCTTTGAGCTTTTCTGTGCTGATCATTTTCTGTATATATATGTATATATCTATACAGATATATAGACATATAGATACATAGATATTTCTATGAGCTTCAATTTTCTCTTGTCAATTGCTTAAAAAATCTTTCTTTCTTAAAGAATTTCAAATTCTACATGCTCACAATGCAATTATTTATTTTCCATACACAAAGATGCCTTGTCATTATTTACTTTGTGTTTGTTTAAAATACCATCAGCCATAAATTACTTAAGCAGTAACTTGAGAATTGTTTTAGATTCTTTCTCTTTCAAGTGCCAGTTGGTTAAGTCAACTTATAATTAAAATTCATACTATATTTGATCACTTGTCCTCCAAAATATTTTTTTTAGTTTTCTTTCTCTAAACCTTTTACTACAGCTTAACTGGAATTTTCTATAACTTCTAAAAAAAAAGTCTCAAATGTTTTTATTATGTGAAAACCTTACTACACTAAATAAAATGAACTTTGTCAGTTATAAGACATTCAATATTGAAGTTGAATAAATCATTGTACTCACTGTATGTAAAATTATGTAATTCATGAGATAAAGAACCACCAAAAAATGCTAGCACTATTATAAGAATCATGGCTAATATTAGAATACAAGATTAAAATTCTTTAATAATGTGTCATTTCAACCCTGTGATGGCTGAGTATGAATGCATAAACACATTTAGTGAGATACAAAAAAAATCTGTATTTAGGGCTCAGAGAGAGAGTACAGCATATAAGGTACTTACCTTGCATGTAAGCAAACTGGATTCTTTCCTTTAAACCCCATGTGGTCCTCCCAAGTGTCACCAAGAGTGATCCCAAGTGCAGAGTCAGGAGTAAACCCTAATCACCATCAAGTGTATCTCAATTTAAATTTTATATTTTAGGAATATGAGTTCACCCTCAGCTTTATAAACTTCCTGTAAAGTTCCCTTCCCCTGCAGCTCCTTTATTGATTAGGAACCAAAGCTTGATCTACCCCTCTGAAATCTATCCTCTTCTCTGCTGACAGATCTACAACCCACTGGAGCGATAGCACAGGGGGTAGGGCGTTTGCCTTGCACATGGCCGAACCGGGTTCGATTTCTCCGTCCCTCTTGGAGAGCCCGGCAAGCTACTGCGACCATCCCACCCTCACGGCAGAGCCTGATAAGCTCCCCGTGGCGTATTTGATACGCCAAAAACAGAAACAAGTCTCACAACGGAGACATTATTGGTGCCCACTGGAGCAAATCGTTGAACAACAGGATGACAGTGCTACAGTGAAGTCTTCTGTGACTGCTTAATTGCACTCTCTTAATTATAGAATCCTATGCCTTCTGTAACCAGTCTAACAGATTTACATGCTCCTGTTCAGTCACTTCACTATCTCAAAATTTATATTCTAGTAATATAAACTGCTTTTTGGAGCACCCACTGCGCTTTGCAATTTGCCTGAGGCATATCCTTGGAAATTTCTGTGCTGGTTGATATACAACACTTCATATCAATAGTGGGAGCATAGTAACATTGTCTTTTTTTTTTTTTTTTGTATAACCAGGTACTCTGAAAATGACTGGAGGCAGAGTACAAATATTCACCAAAATGAATGAAACGAAGTCAAGTGAGATTGTGCTCTCACAACTTCCAATTTCCACCAGGTGGCACTATTTTATGTTTAATAGGAACCATATCATTAAAAACCAGAAATACCATGCAAGTGTGGTGTCCAGTCTGTTTGAAAATAATCATGCATGTGTATCTGTGTTTGTGCCTGGAACTCTTCTCACTGAATGCTACTTAGTTTTTCCTATTAAATTTTTCAACTCAACAGAAACAGAATGAACAACTTACTGAATTATTGGCCAGTTTATAGACTTGATCTGATAGAGAGAAATAGGACTAATTAGAATTAGGAACCCCTCATATCCTGGAAACATATTATGGTCTTCAAATTCTGGAAGAAATCATTGTTTATTTCTGGAGAAATATATGGAAGGAAATCTGAAGTGTTCTAAGAAACAAGCACAGCTTTATTTTACCAGATCTCAAGTTAACAAGTTTCAAGTTTTGTTTTGTTTGTTTTGTGTGACACCCCACAGTGTTCAGGGCTTACTCTTGGCTCTGTGCTCAGGGTTAATGCCAGGTGAGGATTGGGGAATCATATGGAGTGCTGGGGATTGAACCAGTGGGCTGTGTGCAAGTCAAGTGCCTTACGTGATGTGCTTTCTCTCTGCCCCATAAATTTCAAATGTAACTAATTTTAAGTATAAAAACAGAGGTAAGAGGAAAGTGGGAGAGAGAATCAGGTTTCTCTTCTATGAGCAACCTTAAGTTAAAAGGAAAATGAATGGAGAAGGGGGGCTGTGTAGGCACAAGGAGATTGCCATAATGTCTCCTCCAGGGCTGCATATGCAGAAAAATGAAGGCATAAAAGTTAAGACCTGGTGCTAGGTACTTGTTAGATAACACTGATTTGTCATTGTTCCTCCCAGAAAGCATTTAGTTTTATTGAGTTACTCCTACAACAGTGTTCCTGAGGCACAATTTCATCAGGAACTATTAATCCTATATTACTTTTATTTTTCCTTTATGTAATTTTGCATGGCTTATTTAGCAATGTCCTTTTGGTACAGACACAGGAAGACAGTTGATGCTATGCTTTTATAACATGGGAGTTAATTGACTCTGAATAATATTTACTCTCAGCATTTATCTTATTTACCTGACTTAAGCTTCCATTGTTCTTATTTCCTAACACCCCCGAAAATGAGGGTCCCAGTGAAGGACAAAGATGGACCCAGGGCAAGCTATAAGCTACACTGGCATCAGAAAGGGACAACTAAGTGCCATAAGAAGTATAATAGTTAAGAGCACGGTCATGGAACAAACTCTGTCATGACCCAAAAAGAAGCATATATATATACTGTCACTGTCACTGTGGCATATTGGATATGCCAAAAACAGTAACAATAAGTCTCACAATGAGAGGCGTTACTGGTGCCCCCTCTAGCAAATCGATAAGTAATGGGATATATACATATATATACACACAAACACATATATATACCAAATATATATATATATCATATATACATATATACCATATATACATATACATAAGTGAAATATTCAAAATATGAATCAGTTTAAATTGGGCATGACAGAATGAGAAATAGAGGTATTCCTTTCCTGGGGCAGAAACCAGGAGGAAACTTACACGAAGTTACAATGACAATAACAACAACAAAGCAAAGGAAAAAGTGAAAGGAGGGAAGAAAGAAGGAAGGAAGGAAGGAAGGAAGGAAGGAAGGAAGGAAGGAAGGAAGGAAGGAAGGAAGGAAGGAAGGAAGGAAGGAAGGACAAGAGGGAGGGAGGGAGGAAGGGAGGGAGAGAAGGAAGGAAGAAAGGACAAGAGGGAGGGAGGGAGGGAGGAAGGGAGGGAGAGAAGGAGGGAAGGAGGAAGGAAGTAGGAAGAATGAAGGAAGTTTATTTGACTAGCTAGAGCTAGCTCTAAGGCTTAGTTGTCTATGATTTCATAACCTGGCATTATGATTTCATCACGTTCAGGTTTGATTTTGGTTTGCTTATAACCTTCTTCTATGGCCCTAGAGCCACTCCCATTCAATAATCTCTTTAATTAATTTAGCACATTTAATGAGTCAAACTGCTCTTTAATTTCACAGATTTCCTGCACTTGAATCTGTTAAGTAAAATTAATTAATTAATTAATCAATTAAAAAATAATCTGTTAATTATCACTTAAAAAGTCATCTAAGTCTTGGGTTTATTTTATGTCTGTTTCCTTTGTTTTTCAGAAATAGAACATATTGTGTAGCAATAGTCATCTGACTTAAGAAAACTGACTTTAAAATTGACTATAAATCTGGAACTGGAGAGATAGTAGAATGAGTAGGGTGCTTACCTTGTACAAAACCAACCAAGGTTCTATTTCTGGCATCCCATATGGTCCACCGAGCAACACCAGAAGCAACCCCTGAGCTTTAATGGGTGTGGCCCAAAAACCAAAAACAAAATATGACTATAATTTAATGAAATTATAGTGAAGCAAGAATGGTGGAAATCTACAATTTGAGCAAATTTGTCCAAGTTCTATCCATTAGATCTCAGTCATGATCCAAACCTGATATTTTGGTTCAGAATGCTAATCCCATCAATGGCAGTGGATTCAGAGGAACTGTTTAGATTTCCATTGGGGACAATAAATTGAAATTGGAATATATTTTGTGAATTCTTCTTTCCTGCAATAAAGTACACTTTTCCTTTAAGGAAGTACAGATTTTTGCCTGATCTATATATTATCCCGATAAATACAACCATAAAGATGCTACCTTAATCCTTATGCTCATGCTTCCCATAATTGACTGGAAAAAATTTTATAACCACCTAGAAAACTATCCTTCCTTGATAATCTTGATTAATTACACATACTCATTTGAGCATTAGCTAGTATAATATACAAGCACTTGCCACTTCCAAAGGTGAAAGACAGAAACATATCTGAGCAGTTACTATCCCACTAATAAGTACTTAATTCCTAAAATTCCTCAGTTTAAATATTCATTCTTTTGACCTAAAACCTTTGACCTCTGGTAAACATATACTAGGGCAAGTGACTCTTGAAGTCTTATCAGCTATTTGCATCTAAATATAAGTGTTCATTTCAGATCCCCTCCACCCATATGAAGAGTTTGTAAGGGTAAGAGCAGAGAACACATAAAGTCTCCAAAACTTAGACAAAAAAGGGTTGACTAATTTTATGATCTAAAAAAAATTAAACTTGCAAAGTTCTTTTGCAAGATATTTAGTCACATGATATCAATAAAATGAAGATCAAAGAGGCCAGGCAAATCAGGTGGCAGAATTTGTATTTAAATGAAAATCTCAATTTTCAAATTATATTTGTTCAAAGTGCAGACTACTACAGAGACTAAGGAGAGAAGACTGGCCTATGGATGCCTTAGCTCTGTGCTGGATGCTCGGCCTTTCTCTTTGCAAATTGTTAAAAGACTGCCAGTTAAAAGCAGCTAAAGGAAAAAGATTTTCCTAAATAAGGATCCTTTGTTATAATGCAACCTCCACTTTACAGTTCTTATCCAGACATCTATGTCTTTCTCCCTTGTCATTCTGCACATGTTAATACATGTAATCACACACACATTCATGTATATATATGAAATTTGTTGTCATGGAAATAACCAGAAATTCATTTCATTTTGAACTTTCCTGCCAAACAAAAATTTATTTCACTTTCTATTCATCTTTTCCTCTCCGTACTTAAAGCAACTACCGATCTGTGATGTTAAAAAAGGAACCTAAAATGATTCTGTGTCATCTTCCTTCACCAATTATAGAATGTTGGAATAATCTCCTACTGAAAGTCTTTCCAAAATTTTATTATCACTTTTGACATAACATTTTACAAAAGTGATAGCTCCATTCTGAGTTTTCAGCATTAATATCTTGTTGAACAGGTGGCAAAAGGCACTATATACAAGTAAACAGACAAAATGAATTAATAGAAGTTGGAGCTATAGCAGAGCAGGTAGGGCGTTTGCCTTGCACGTGGCCAACCCGGGTTCGAATCCCAGCATCTCATAGGGTGCCCTGAGCACCACCAGGAGTAATCCCTGAGTGCAGAGCCAGGAGTATCCCCTGTGCATCGCCAGGTGTGACGCAAAAAAAAAAATCATAAAAGCCTTTTTAAACAAATGTTCACTACCATTATTTATGGCGTGATACCATATATCAACTGAAAATCAAACACTTTAATAAGATGCAACAATGATAAGGAACTGTGCAGTAATCTGAGTCCATTGCTAAAGTGTCTTGTTTACAGGTGGTTTTCTAAAGTGCTTTCTTCCATTGACTTGTCAAAGCAACTCTAACAAGTGTTTTATAAGTGAAGAATTTGTAGGATATAGTAACAATTTCAGTTACTGCATGCAATATTTTGTTATTTATTAATATTTTTATTTATTTGACTCCATCATGTTGCTTCTGTGATGACTACAGATTGTACTCATGCCTGTCTATAGGGTTGATCTATCTCTTTTAAGCTTTAACAAATCAGATTACAGTGCTCATATACTTGGCCATAGTGATCATCATGGAAGCCTTTTAATTGCAGTACAAGCACAAAAGTGCTCACCAAGGGTCATGTGTTTAGTGGGCCTCCAAAGCATGATTGTATTATTTACTGGGGGTGCTATAGTGCTCACATATGTGTTTGCCAGTGCTCACAGTTCCTGGTCATGTCACTAGACTTAATTTGACCTGGAGTGTTCACTAGGGGTTTCATGCTACGAGATTCTTACAAATAATTGACAGTAGTGCCATTGGAAATCTCTGTGGTGTTCAGGATCTCAGATAGCATAGCTTCCAGGGTCAAAGTGCAGAATTTTTTTTGGAAAACCACAGCACATGTGGCAACATCCAGATTTTGAACTTATGGCCATCTGCTTTCAAGGTAGGCAGTATATGTCATTATGTTGTTTCTCTGGACCCACCTGTCTATGTATAGAGAGAATTTAACTTTCAACAAAGGATGAACTTAAAGTTGAATTTAATGTTCAAAGTAGGATGGTGAACATTATTTCCTATGCTGCCTTGTCATCTATATATTTTGATGAGGTGTGTAAGGACTTTTGCCCATTTTCAAATTAGGTTGCTCGGGCCGTATCTCCTGTACTACCTCTATGGTTCTATGTGCTTTGTTTGCTTGTTTTTAATTTTCACAATATTTAAAGAATTGTAAATATTGGGATATTTCTACATAGCATTCTAGGTTCTCTTTAGGTTAGGATGATAGGAAAAGTGGTAGCCAGGTCATACTTCTACCATATGTGTTAAGTGCAGGGCCCTGAGCCTGATTATTTGCATGAATTCTCCCTCCCTCTCCTTTTGGGTGTTATGGTTTGAAATACAGGTACTAAATGGGCCATCATTTTTGGACCATAGTCTATTTCAGCACACATCTCCCATTCTGAGCAAGTCCTCCAAGTATCATTTATTGCTGGGTCAAATGGGAGCTCAATTTCCAGTTGTTTTTTTTTTCAGAAACGCAAATATTGTTTTCCAAAAGGCCTGAACAAGGTGGCCTTCTCATCAGAAGTGAAGGTGAGTCCCCTTCTTCCCACATCCACGCCAACACTAGTTGCTCTTCTCCTTTTGGATGTGGGCCAGTCTCTGTGGTGTGAGATGATGATATCTCATTGTTGTTTTGATCTGCATCTCCCTGATGATTAGTGATGAAGAGCATTTTTTCATGTGCCTTTTGGCCATTTGGATTTCTTCTTTGAGAAAGTTTCTGTTCACTTTATCGCCCCATTTTCTGATGGGATTGGATGTTTTCTTCTTGTAGAGTTCAATCAGTGCCTTATATCTCCTTGATATTAACTCCTTATCAGATGGGCATTGGGTGAATATCCTTTCCCATTCTGTAGATTGTCTTCCCATTCTGTATTCTGGTCACTGTTTCTTTTGTGGTACAGAAGCTTCTTAATTTAAGATAGTCCCATTTGTTTATCTCTGTTTCCACTTGCTTGGTCAGTGGCATTTCATCTTTGAAGATTCCATTAGCTTCAATGTCGTGGAGGGTTTTGCCGACCTTTTCTTCAATATACTTTATGAATTCTGGTCTGATGTTAAGGTCTTTAATCCATTTTGATCTGACTTTTGTGAATGGTGTTAGATAGAGGTCTGAGCCCATTTTTTTTTGTTTTTTGCATGTAGCTGTCCAGTTTTGTCAGCATCATTTCTTGCTCCCTTATCAAAGATTAGGATCACATATTTGAGGGTGTATGTAAGGATATTCCCCCCTGTTCCATTGATCTGTGACTCTGCCTTTGTTCCAATACCATGCTGTTTTTATTAATACTGCTTTGTAGAAGAGTTTGAGGTTGTGGAAAGTGATGATTCCCATCTTCTTTTTCCCAAGATTTGCTTTAGCTATTTGTGGGGGTTTGTTGTTCATATGAATTTCAGGAGTGTTCAATTAATTTTTTTGAAGAATTTCATGGGTATCCTTATAGAAATCGCATTGAATCTGTATATTTCCATTTTGACCATGTTAATTCTCCCAATCCATGAGAAGGGGATATGTTTCCATTTCCTCATGTCCTCTTTTATTTTTTGAAGTAGTGTTTTGTGTTTGCTTTGTACAGGTCCTTTACCTCCTTAGGTAATCTGATTCCGAGGTATTTGATTTTCTGAGGCATGATTGTGAATAGGATTGCTTTTTTCATATAGCTTTCTTCTCTCTCATTATTTGTGTATAGGAAAGCCATGGACTTTTGTGTATTGATTTTATAGCCTGCGACTTTACTATACAAGTGTATTGTTTCTAGAAGCTTCTTGGTAGAGACTTTATGGTTCTCTAAATATAGTATCATATCATCTGCAAATAGTGAGAGCTTAATCACATTCTTTCCTCTCTAGATGCCCTTAATATCTTTCTCTTGTCTAACTGCTTTTGCAAGTACTATATTGAATAGGAGTGCTGAGAGTGGGCATCCTTGTCTTGTCCCTAATTTTACAGGAAAGGCTCTTAGTTTTTCCCCATTGAGGGATAATGCTTGCCTTAGGTTTGTGGTAGATGGCTTTGACTATATTAAAGAAAGTTCCTTTCAATACCCATTTTGGTGAGAGTTTTTATCATAAATAGGTGCTGAATCTTATCAAATGATTTCTCTGCATTATTGATATGACCATATGGTTTTTATCTTTGCTTTTATTGATATGATGGATTATGTTGATTGACTTGCAAATGTTAAACCATGCTTGCGTCCCTGGGGTGAATCTCACTTGGTAGTAGCATATGATCTTTTTGATAAGTTGTTGTATTCTATTTGCAAATGTTTTGTTGACAATCTTCGCATCTATGTTCATCAGGAAAATAGGCCTGTAATTTTATTTTTCTGTAGTGTCTCTGTTTGCTTTTGGTAGTAGGGTGATAAGTGCCTCATAGAAACTGTTTGGGAGTGTTTCTGTTTCTCCAATTTCCGGAAAAACCTTGAGAAGGACAGGCAATAGGTCCTCTTTAAATGTTTAGAAGAATTCGCTAATGAATCCATCTGGGCCCAGGCTTTTTCTGGGGGGGGAAACTTTTGACTACAGTTTCAATTCCCTTGATAGTAATAGGACTATTCAGGTATTCCAAATCTTCTTGGTTCAGTCTTGGGTGGTTATAGGAATCCAGGAATTCATCCACGTATTCGAGGTTCTCTTATTCTGTGGCATACAGACATTCAAAGTAGTCTCTGATGATGTTTTGAATGTCTTTGAGTTCTGTTATAATGTCCCCTTTTTTTATTTCTGATTTGGTTTATTAGGGTTCTCTCTCTCTTTTTGCAAATCTTGCTAGTGATTTATCAATCATGTTTATTTTCTCAAAGAATCAGCTCTTGGTTTCATTGATTTTTCAGATTGTTTTTTGGGTTTCTATGTCATTAATTTCTGCTGTAAGTTTTATTGTTTCTTTCTTCTTCCTGGTTTAGGCTTTTTTTGTACGTCCTTCTGTAAGATCTTTAGCTGTGAAGTCTGTTTATTTATGTGGACCCTTTCTTCCTTTCTGAGAAATGCTTCCAGAGCTATCAATTTTCCCCTTAACACTTCTTTAGCTGTTTCCCACAGATTCTAGTAGCTGATGTCTTCATACTCATTTTTTCCAGGTATCTTTTTATTTCTTCCTTGATTTCTTCCCTGACCCACTCATTGTTCAACATTGAGTTATCTAATTTCCATATGTTTGATTTGATTCTCTACATCTGTGTGTGATTAACTTCTATCTTCAGTGCGTCGTGGTCTGAAAAGTTAGTTGATACAATTTCTATCTTCCTGATTCTATTGAGGTATGTTTGGTGACCCAGGACGTGGACTATCTTAGAAAATAGTCCGTGTGCATTGCAAAAGAATGTGTATTCGGATTTTGGAGGATGGAAGGCCTGTATACAACTATTAGCCCTCTCTTCTATTTCTTCTTTCAAATACGGTACTTCCTTGCTCAGTTTTAATCTTGCTGATCTATCCAGAGGTGAACAGTTGGTGCTGAAGTCTCCAACTACTATTGTGTGGTTACCAATGTCCTCCTATTAATCTATTGGCAGTTGTTTTAAGTATTTAGCTCGTCCCTCATTGGAAGTATATATGTTTAGGAATGTGATTTCTTCCTGCTGTACATACCCCTTGATTATTAAAAAAAATGGTCTTTGCTACCCCTTCTAATCTTTTTCAGCCTGAAATCTATGTTTTTGGATACTACTATGGCCACCACAGCTTTTTTGAGGGAGTTGTTTGCTTGCAGAATTGTTTGCCATCCTTTGACTTTGAGTCTGTGTTTGCTCTGACTGTTCAGATTTGGTTCTTGTAGGCAGCAGAATGTTGGGTTCAGTTTTTGAATCCATTTTGCGACTCTGAGTCTCTTAATTGGTGCATTTAGACCACTGACATTGAACAAGATTACTGCCATTGGGTTTTGTGCCATCTTTATGTAAAGATTTGTTGTATTTGTAGGGATTTGTCTTTTCTTACAGTAGCCCCCATTATTCCTTCTTTTAAGGTTAGTTTTGAGTCTATGAAGTTTCTGAGCTGTTATTTACCCATGAAATTGTGTATCATTCCTTCGAGTTTGAGTGAGATTTGGCCAGATACAGTGTTCTTGGTAAGGCCTTCATTGCATTGAGTTTTTTCAAAAAAATATCCCTCCATTGTCTTTGGGCTTGGAAGATTTCCTCTGATAAGTCTGCCATAAATCTAAGGGATGCTCCTTTGTAAATGTTTTCCTTCTTTCACCTTGCTGCTTACAGTATTGTGTTTCTGTCTTATCCGTCATTCTGATTATGATATGTCTTGGAGTCTATTTATTAGGGGTTCTTAGCTGGTACCCTTCAGTCTCCTTGGATCTGGATCCCTGCATTCTCTAGTTCTGGGAACTTCTCAGCAATGAAGTCCTTAAGTGTTGCTTTTTAACTGGGGTTCCGTCCCTGTCATTCTGATATTCTGATGATTCTTATGTTGTTCCTCTTGAGTTCATCCCCTAGTTCTCTGACTCGCTGTAGAGCTATTTTGAGTCTTTTCCAATGTATGTTGTTGACTGTATGCTTTCTGCAGCTCATCATCAAGCTCACTGATTCTGTCTTCGGCTGTAGTCATTCTACTATTGGGAGCACTTACTCTCAATAGAGTTTTTTATTTCATCTTCTGTTGGCACCCAATCAGATCGTGAGGATGAGTCCTTGGATGCTGCCCTGCAAGCAGGAAACAGAACCAGGACTGCACTTTGAACTAAGTGGGCAAGCCTAAACTTGTGAGTGTGATTGATCTGGAAAAGGCCAAACCTACCGTCCTTGGCTAGCAAGTTCCCGCAGTACAAAGAAGCAGATGACCCTTCTCGCATATCTCAGACCTAGGTAACCTTTAAATGTAAACATACTCTCCTGTTTATCACAGACCCCAGGTGTGAAGAAATCATGAATTACGGGGCTTACCAGCTAGACCATGTTTTCTTCCCTGGAAATTGTAACTAACCATGTTTTCCTTCCTGGATATTGTAACTGCCTCTAAACAGAGCAAAACACATTGATACATGCTCATCCTGTATCTCTGTTTCCTTGTTTTGATTCTTTCCACTCTGTTGAATTTCACTGGAGGTATTTACAATAAGAGAGCAAATAAAAGGAGGCTGTGAAGGCTGCTCTTGGTCACAGGATCTGAGCGAGTCCTGTGATCCTCCGTGAAAAATAATTTCACTCGTTTCTTGTCTCAGCGCCTCAGACCACGTTTGTAAACCAATCTACAATTCCTTTATTAGTGACACTTCTGTTTGTAGCTTTCTTATTTCTGTTCCCATTTCTTACTGTATTTTCTTGGCTGTCCCTTGCACTGTTTCTTTCATGTTCTCCTTTAATTTACTGGATGTCTGTTCCACTATTTCTTTGAGTTCATTGATCATCTTCAGCATTTCATCTCTGAATTCTTTATTGAAGAGATCGTATTTGTGAGTCATCCTTTTTGAGGCTTCTGGACTATTTTCTTCATCCATTCCTCATGGTGAGGATTTGCGCTGTTTCTTCATGTTATTGTAGTAGTATGGAGGTGGGACCCTCCAGTTCACTGTCAGTGTGCCCTTTTCATTGCAAGAAAGGATTGTGGATGAGCTTGGTCAATGGTTGTCACCATTTCTCCTTTCTAGAATACTACCTTCCTCTTTAGTGCATCTCTATGATTTATGTGAGGCCTCTACTGAAGCTTTAGAATGTGTTTTCCTTTTATATTTGGCTTGTTCAGTTCCTTGTGTTCACTGTTATTTTGGTTAGATTGGAATAGGCTACTGGACTGTTGGCCTAATGTGATGGGGCTAGCCAGGATGATCTCCTCAGAATTAAGTGATGGAGACTGAGATGTGAGTCCAGAGCGGTGGGAAGAGGGAAAATAATTGTGACCCCGCCGTGTTGTACCTGTGAGGGAGTTGGCCACGTCGGTTCCCGAGCAGAATTGAAGTAACACTTCTGATGCAGTTGTAATGCTTGCCGGGGAACCCCTAGGCCCAGGTGCTGGGGGGCACTGTCACCGGCGAAGAGTGTGTTATTGCAGTTCTCTGGGTCTGTTTTTTCTCTTATATGTATATTTACTCTATTTTTAGAATCAGCGATGCTATCTCATTTGCCAAGGCGTCAAAAATCAGATAGGCTGGACACATAATGTGATTTGGAGAGGACCATTGGACTAGAGCCCTTACTGACTGGATTCTATAGGATGTCAAAAGAATGCCTGGCCACCCACCTACAAGACAAGGTGGTCAGACTTCTTCGTCAAGACTCTGAACGAACTGTTTGGGGCTCTTTGTATTCCTGAAAAAAGCAGGCTCCATTGGGCTACACTAGCATGTGACAGGGACAAATGGAGACGTTACTGCTGCCACCTCGAGCAAATCAATGAACAATGGGATGACAAGTGATACAAGTGATATAAGTGATTATTTTTCCTGGGGTTAAGGCGTGGGATTACAGATATTTAGTACAAACTCTGTGCCTCCTAGTATATTATTTGTTAAATTAATTGAACAACCCTATTTCAATTACCTGAACCACATACTCCCTGTAGCATCATCAGAAGTGGTCCATGGGAACTGATTTCAGAATAATGCTTGAGCAGTTCTGAATGTGGCTTCCTCCACCAAAAAATTTCAAAGATAAATGATTAAACAGCATTAACCTATCATTTTAACTGCTATTACTGTGGAAAAAAATTTTAAAAAATTGACAGCAACACGTGCTGTTCAATGTATGGAATAGCAGGGATATCTTTTGTTGCTCATAAAAAAGTAAAATATATAATCTCTGTGGAAGAAAACTGATTGATCTTTGACATAAACATACTCTTGTCTTATGATTCAGCAATCATATTGCTTGCAATTTACCCAAATTACCCTGCATGTAAATGTTCATTAGATGTTTTGCTCATGGTTGTAAAAATCTTGGAATTGATCAAAATGTTCTTTATGGACTTAAAGATAGTACAGAGGTTAAGTCACTTATCTTGCATGCAGCTGACCCTAGTTCAATACTTGCACTACCCATTCCCTCTTGCAACACCAAGTGTGATCTCTAAGCACAAAGCCAGGAGTACTCTCTGCTTGCTGCCATGTCTGACAGGCAAACTCTCAAAATTCCCTTCAATAGCTGAATGAGTAAATAAATAAGGAAACATTCAAACAATGAAATATTACACAACACTAAGTTATGCAAGGCCACAGAGGAATTTTACAGGCATATCACTAAATGAGAGAATCCCATCTAAAAAAATGTTGTACTACAGGATTCCAAATATTCAACATTCTGGACAAATGTAGGCAAGTGGTTGTCAGAGGCGGGGAAATGGTACGGACAACAAGGCAGAACAAAGGGACTTATATGTCACTGAAGCTCTTCTGTACAGTACTATAAAGGTATCTATGTCTTATACATTTTTCCAAACTAATGGATAATACAACACCAAGAATGCACTTTAATGTAAACTATGAACTTTGAGTGATTTGGATGCATCCATATGTTTATCAATCACAATAAAAACACCGTGGTGGAGGATGTTGACAGCAGAAAATGTTGACATTGTGGAGAGTGGTGGTCAACAGGAATCTCTACTTTCCATTGTTTTACTATATACCCCAAATTGCTTTCAAGAATTGCTTATGAATTTTCAAATATATGGAAAATAAGTGAAGCTGGTAGAAAGGGATACATAGAAAGCTATTATAAATACACAAAGACTGATAACTTTAAATTTGGTCAGTGTCTGTAAAGTACAAAAGGATTTACATGGAAAATAGAAAAAACAGTAAGATCTGCCAAGTGACTGTCTACTGACCTGTATGGAATGAGCTCCCACTGAATACTCATAGAACTGAGAAAAAGTGGTTCCAATAACATCATTTTCAATTGAGAAAGAGTTCCATAGAGCTAACTTTTGTTTACTATTTGTAGCATCTCAATTATATTTTTCTCAACTGTAACTTCTTAGTTACATTTCCAACTATACTGAGTTATTTAGCATTCCCTAAGCAATATTCTAGCGCCTTGTGCCTCTGTAACCTCATATGCTATTCCCTGAGTCTGCAGTATCTCTCTCTGACCTAGATGGTTAAAACATTAGGTCTACCACATACACTCTTTGTCAGCTCCAGCAAGCTAACTTCCTTCTTGAATCTCACTTTCTTTGCCCACAAAATTGAGGTAATAAAAAAAAATCACAGGATTGTTGAGACGACTAATTAAGTTAATATGACATACCAAGCAGAGTTCTAGTAACATGCAATATCTCCTTCCTTTCAAATGACCCCTCAACAAAACACACACAGTCTGGTGACTTCATTTATTTTATAGCCAGTATCTTTTAAATCTTTCGTGTAAAAAAGCTGATAAAAGTAATCTCCATAAAAATGTAAATAACTGATAACAAACTGAGTGTTCCCTTGAGGAATTTGCCAGGTTACAGAGGCTTTAAGCCATAAAGAAAAGAAAAAAATACTAATAGAATGTTTGCATCAGGAGATGTCCAAAGAAGGTATTATCTTGAGCAGGGGATCTTTCCTAGAGTTCCTAAATGCTGTCTCCCATCTGTTGCTCTCATCTATTCAAAGTCTTCCAACCAGAACATTCTTCCCTGTTCATTTTGGGGTCCACACTTGGTACTGCAGAGGAAATATTCCTGAGTTTGCTCAAGGGTCACTCCTGGTGGTGCTTAGGGGAACATATTCAGTGCTGAGATTAATCCTATAACAGCCCTGTGCAAAGCAAGTGCCTTAAGTTCTCTATCTCTCCAGACCCAACTAACACATTCTTTCTTATTATCATGGATTCTTCAAGTTTCTTCCTCTCTTTGTTCTCTTGGGCCCTGGACATAGCAGGTGTCAGACAGCTTTGTGATTGTTCATATATGTTTTTTTTTCCTCCACAGTCTGAAAGCACTTAAAGAAAGGGCTGGTTTTCTAAATCTGCAACCAATGGTTCCACCAGGAAGCTGGAAAACTATAGGTAATGAATCATTATTTTTTAATGAATTTTTAAAAATTGATAGTAAAACAGTATTTGTCTTAATAACAGTGCAGGAGAATTCTGACTCCTTTTCTCAAGGCCATTTTGTGAACACAAACATTTGGGGATTTTGTTGTAATTATAATAGATAAATACTGAAGGGTTTTGGTTGTTGGTTTTGTGTTTTGCCGGGGGATGGAACACACACAGCACAGCTCAGGGTCTCAGGGTTTATTCCTGACTCTGTGATCAGGAGTCACTCTTAGCAGTGCTTGGGGAGCATATGAGGTGCTGGGGTTCAAACTTCAGTCAGCAGTGTGCAAGGCAAATGCTTTAATTCCTGTAATGTCTCTGGACTCTCTGAAGTATTTTATGGATTTATTTTGTCCAGAAGACACTGAGATCTTTATTTTTATTTTATTTTATTTTTAAAAATAAAATAAAACGTGTTTTAAAACACGTTTTATTTTATTTTTACTTAAGCAAGATAGTTTTTTTTATCTTTTCGGGTCACACCCAGCGATACTCAGGGGCTGCTCTTGGCTCTGCACTCAGGAATTACTCTTGGCGGTGCTTTGGGAACTATATGGAATGCCAGGGATGTAACCGTGCAAGGCAAACACCCTACCCATTATACTGTCACTTCAGCCCCCAAATAATTTTGATTCAATAAACTTACTTATAAAGAGGTGGGGAGAGTGAATGCACGGAATACATTTTTAAGAAAGAACACAAGCTTCTCCAATGCAGACCAAGCAAGCAATGTACAGTATTGAAGAAAGAACATAGGCTTGAGAAGACAAGCAAAGAAACAGAGACAACCATGTGAGATATATGTGCTCAGGGAGAACATGGGCTTGAAGAGTAAGCCCTTCCCAACCCACTTTAAAAGTGAGAGTTGCGGAGAGAGGGGATGCTTGCTGAGTGATTGCCACTTTCTAAAAATATTTTTTTTTATTGATCTTTTCTGAAAAACCACTAGACCAAAGAGTCAGGCCTCTCTCTGAGAAATATGCTTAACTGTTAAAGTCACATGAATGGTGCAATAAATTGATCCTGGTTGCAATGATACATTTATATCCTAATCCCAGGAAGAGATGAATACTATCTTATTTGGAAGAACAGTTTTGAAAGTTTAAGTTAATAATTTAAAAATGAAGAGATGCTCTGGCATTATCTGAGTGTCTCTCAAATGGCAAGTGTCCCTGGAAGGAGTAGAGAGAGGGGAGACACAGGAAGAGACAGTATTGTGACAGCAACAGAAACAGAGATGATCCGGCTGCAGGACAAAGCTGTCTGTAGCCGAGAAGGGGAAAGCAGGATGGAGGATTTTCTGCTTTCGTGGCAGCATGGACCTTTGAAACCTTGGTCCTGACATCTGGTCTCCTTCTTTGGGAACAAAATTTAAACCTCCAACTTTGCGATAATTTGTTACAAAAGCCATAGAAAATGAAGACAAGTAGGAATTGAAGAAAAGCAGGCTGGCCAGAAATTACCATCTTCATATTTCCCAAATGAAACATGCCCTGCTTTATCTGTGACCTTTTCTCTTATACTCAAAAGGTTTTTTTTTTTATGGTCTCTGTTTCATAGTTTCATTTGCCCTTGATTTATTTGTCTTCATAATTTCAGTGGCCAGTGTTCTTTACAGCAATAGTTTCTGTAGTATATAGTAAATTTTTATCATTTTTTGTGCAAATTTCTGCCTAAAATTGCCAACTATTTCATCCTTTTCCCGTTCAAAATCCCAAGAATGAAGATAATTGGCTTATTGCATCATAGATTACTTTGCATTTATTGCTTTGGCCAGAGCTATAGTCTCAGCTTGATAAGCTACAAAGTGAACCTAAGGATACCAAGATGGCTGCATTAGGCAGGGATGCTGAAAACATGCAATTTCTCTCAAATAAGGCCATGGGTGCAATCCTGTGTGTCATAGACCTACCATGGTTCTGGTATTCAAAAAGTTAGAAGCAGGCCCTGGTATCTTGTTTCAGCAGACAGGCTAGATGTTAAAAAAAAAAAAAGTGAGAAGTAGAAGAGAATAATTCAGCCAGTCATGAGCACAGTGATATTTCATGATGCTTCTCACACAGCTTCAAAAGCCAAATAGAAAAGTTGTTGCCTTACATTCTCATAATGGAGTTAATTTTCCTAGACCCTTGAGCAACAATTTTGCATGGACAATACTGTATTAGTATTTGACTACAAAATAATAATGCTTTGATTAATCTACTCCGGGTACTTTTGTGTGTCATTAAAAATGAAATGAACATGTCTAATTATTTTGTAATAAAAAGTATGTAAATACGTGAGGTTTGAAGTTATTATGATAATGGAATAACTAAATGGAATTCTTATCTACAGTCACAGCTTTATACTATTCTGTTTTCATATTGTCACTCTACCAGACTGAACAACCAGCAAACTTATCTGCTTCAGAATAGGATAAAAGATTCTAAAGATTCTTCCTTTTTATAGATAAACTAAGAAATTTTCATTCAGAATACAGAAAGTTGCAAAATATTTGGGGGAAATTTCTTGAACATGGCTTCTCAGGATCAATTTTAAATTGTAAAGCTGTAGTGTTTGGCATATGACTCTATGCACATGGGTTATAATGCCATCCACAAAAAGCACATGTACATTCAATGGCACTATATATGCGTGACGGGACAAAGACCATCGTTCCATCTTACCAATTCCAGCTGTTTACACTCAAACAGTAATTTGAAACACTTTACATACTACACTTACAGGCGTCAAAGTCAATAAAATAGAGATAAAACGTAAAATATTATTTAAAATTTAATAGCCACAATGTTCTGGTCATAATCAGAAATTTACACATTTTACCATCACTTTTAAAATATTATTCAACTCTATGCCCTTTCATTTGTTGTGATTAACTTTTTAATAAATCATATTTCAAAAACCTGTAAGTACCATGGATTATTACAAATTTTTATTGATCCTGTTGGGTATTTTTATCCTTCCTTCCTTCCTTCCTTCCTTCCTTCCTTCCTTCCTTCCTTCCTTCCTTCCTTCCTTCCTTCCTTCCTTCCTTCCTTCCTTCCTTCCTTCCTTCCTTCTTTCCTTCCTTCTTCCTCTCTTCTTTTCTTTGTGTAGTAGGGGACACACCAAGTACTGTTAAGGATTCTCCTTCCTGGCTCCAAGCTCAGGGATCACTCCTTGTGGTATTTGAGGGACCATATGCCATGACAGGGATCAAACCCGAGTCAGCAGCATGCAGGACAAGCACCTTAATCCCTGTACTTTCTCTATCTGATCCTTATGATATAATAAATGAAGGAATGATAAAAAATATATATAACTAATTTTGATAAAATGATTAAGATTGCCTTGAAAAATAAAATGCTTTCCACATTTATTTTTTTAAATTAATCGGCTCCGGCCGGCCGGGTTTTCGGCCCGGGTGCCAATGCCTCTGCAGAGCCAGTGGATGTGGAACGAGCAGGAACCAGAGACAGCTTTAGGAATTGGGGTTCCAGCAAGTGCTTGCACCCATGTATGGAGACTGTGAACTAACTTTGGGTACATGCTGTTCCAGGAAGGGAAATGATTCATTTTCCAACTTAAATCTCCGCGGACTTAATTACTATAATACAGAAATTGTAAACCACGCGGCTGCTACTGCGGCTGCGCGACTTTTTATCTCTTCATTCTCATCAGTGGAAAACTTATTATCAAATATTTCCCTGTTAATAGAGCTGTATTCTTAGGGGATAAATTCCAACAAAAATAGTGAGTCTGTTTTGAAACTCTAACAATAAGAGTGAGTTATGTGTTGAAATCTGGAATGTAATCAAGGTAAAGAGAAAAGGAAGTGAAATTATCACTCACGTACGGGGTGGGTTGGGGGGTGAGGGGTGGGATGTATACTGTTTTCTTTTTTTGTTTGTTTGTTTGTTTTGTTTTTGCTTTTGTTTTTGTTTTTATTGGTGGTGGAATATGGGCACTGGTGAAGGGATGGGTGTTTGAACATTGTGTAACTGAGATATAAGCCTGAGAACTTTGTAACTTTCCACTTGGCGATTCAATAAAATAAATTTTAAAAAAATAAAAATAAATTAAAATGCCATATTGCAAATAGTTTTTTTTCTCTAATACAGAATTGATATAACTCTGGATTTGTGTTACCCTTTAATATGTGAGGTGGTGACAAACTTGGATATTTTGTTTAGTGGCAACACACCAGCAGCTACAAATATAAACACTAGCTCCATGTATACTTGGAGCTTCAGAATCACAGCAGTTGATTTAATTCACTGGGTTCTTTATTAAGAAAATACAGGTACAGACTCCTCAGAAAACTCTTTCTGACAGATTTGAACTCTAAAATTTCAGGACTAAGATGAAGATTCAACTAGAACTCTCGCTGGAATTCTCAATCTCACAGTTGTTTTTCTACTTCACTAAGACATTCCCTTTAAGTTCTTGGCCTCTAATGATCTCATTTTGAAGGTGACGCATTTGTGTAGAGAATCATTTTATAATAAAAGATTATGAATATAGTTGTAATCAGCACACCTAGAGCTTCACCCATTCAGGTGGCAGAACACCTGAAAGGAATGGAAATTTTAGTAGTTTACCACAGAATGCTTGTGCATGCTTAAAATGAACAAATGTATTCTTTTATTATCTAGCTGTCACAAACTCACATTAGACACTTAGTGGCAGACATTAAAGGAAGACTATCATAATGGGAAAAAAATCAAAATTTAAAAACTGTTCATTAATTTATTATTTCTCTGAGTATAAGAATTCCTACTTTAGAATGTTTCATTATATTGTTATGTGAATGTCATTTGTAAATGGCTATAGTATAGTAAACATAGTGAAGTAGAAGTACTCATATGGCCAAAAAGTTTGCATCTATGAGATTAACTGAAAAATTCCAGGAAGGAGAGTTGTCTTATGTAAATGCATTTAGTATTATGAGTTAAATTATAAAACAAGTGTTTCTCAGCTTGAAAATTAGTCCAGACAGAATCTCCTGACCCTGTGCCAGGCTGTATTTACTAGGGCACCTCACACCGGGGCCTAGTTGAGTTTCCCTCCCCACCCCAAGAATAACCCAAGCAGCCGAAAACCTCCAGAACGCAGTCCCAGCCATGCTCAAGGCCACTCTCCACACCCTCAGATGAGCCTCATGAAGGAGCCAACAGAGGAATCCAGGTATGTGGGGCCCATGACTGGGATCTCCAAGCCTGCTCTGATTGTGACTGGGCCCCCTCTACTCAACTCCCCAGTTTTCCAGTAGCTTGGCAGTTACAACCACAAACAGCCCCAGCACCATGTAATCTCATCAATGACCAAGCTCCAGAGACTATAAAAATAAAGCTCCCATAAAAGAGCAATACACTATTTCCTGGAGCGCCACCTCTTATACTCTAGCCCACTGATGTACCTAAAGTATCACACATTTGTTTGATTTCTAACATACTTGCTTGTATTCTCTTATATATAGACTTAAATGGCCCCACAATGAAATACAACAACCTTCACACACTTTTCTCAACTGGGGCAGTTGTTTGAATATTATCTGTAATGAACTATTGTGAACTACTTTATGAAAATAAGATGTATAAAAGTCGTAAAAAAAAGAAAATTAGACCAGAGGTTCACTATCTAGTATAAATTAATACTTTCATTTTATCATTTTAGTAATGCATAGCTCTATTATGCTACTTATATTCATTACAATACCTAATAAAACAGAAAGCTTAGGCTAATATAAAATTTAAGTCTAAAGATGAAAACTTTTTAATGAATTCTTCTGAAACTATAGCATTTGACTTTTGAACATGTAAGCCCAAAGTGATGAAATTAATAGTACAGATAATTTATTTATGAAACAATTTTATATGACTATGATTTATCATTAATAGAATAAAGTGTATTGCTCTCCACGAATGAGCTCATTTTGAAAATGAATCTAGCCTCTCTTTCCCTCTGAGATCCTTTAGGCATCTTAACTATGTGGTTTAAGCATGGTAAAACAGCAACATCTGTTGCTCATTTTTAGCTGTTCTTAAATGGGGCTTTTCCAGCTCTTAACAAAAGAATAAAGCCATTTCTTATTGCCCTCACTCTTTAATAAGACCATTTTAAAAGAATGTTTATAAGTATTGCTCAGCTAATTATTTCAACATAAATAGACTATAGTTCTGGTTCCTGTTGAGGTATGGATGAGGTTATCAAAGGGCCAATTCTGAGATTATTCTGTCTTGTCAAACAACAGCTTTGCAGTAAACTTTCTCATGAATCATGTGAAGAGGAACTTCTTTCTCTTCACGGTTGGCAGAGGTCTTCCTTTACTTACTGCTTCTGTGGTAGAATTCTTTCTCTCAAGACTGACCTGTTAAAAGGTGTTTTTTCCTCGGGTGAGTGCCTTCTCATGGGTTTCTACCCACTTTGAACACATGGGCTTGGCTTACCACATGATAACCACACCTGGGCTTGAAATGTTTTCTCCAAATATTGTCCCTAGGCACCCTCATAAGAAATACTCAGGTATGGGCTGAGAGAGTGCACGGCATGTGTAGTAGTGCTAGCAGGGCTTGCAGTCAGGTGTGGTTCTGTCCCCAGCATTCCATATGGTCCTCTGAGCTCCACCAGGTCCCCTGAACACAGAGTTCAGAAAAACAAGAAAAATCACATGGGTTCTTAGGGTACTCTTTAAAAATATAAAAACATCTTGGATCCAACCCAGACCCACAAAATCATAGTGCTCTGAGGGTAGAAAGCAGTAATTCACTCTTTGTAAACTAATGAGCTGTATCTTAAAAGTATTCATTTGAAAAAAATATGAGGAAAAAGGAAGATGAAAATATTATAAGCCCAGAGATAAGAAGTTATTCATATGTGGTGCCAAGTTGATTTTAGAGTGCCAACTTGGTATGAAAATATATTTAAGTAGAGGAAGCTTTATATTTCTTCCCATAAATTTTACAAACTATAGTGAGACTCATTATTTAATAGCACTGTAGCACTGTCATCCCGTTGTTCATCGATTTGCTTGAACGTGCACCAGAAACGTCTCCATTGTGAGACTTGCTACCATTTTTGGCATATCGAATACTCCATGGGCAGCTTGCCAGGCTCTGCCATGTGGGAGGGATACTCTCGATAGCTTGCCAGGCTCTCTGAGAAGGATGGAAGAATAGAATCCGGGTCAGCCTCCTCCAAGGCAAATGCCCTACCTGCTGTGCTACCACTCCCGTCCTTTTTACATTATTTAATATTAGATTTAAATCTAGCAGACTGAATCCTAGTTCATCTGCGGTTTAATATTTTTTGTGTTCCAACTTAAAATTGACTTCTATTTGATTTTGCAACAATAATCTATGAAATCATTTCATGTATAACTATGTGGTTAAATGTGTTAGTAATATGCCAATAAGAAAATCTAGGAACCAAGTTTTATTTAAGCTTTTAAGTTTTCAGTTTGTTGCCATTGACATCAAGGAACTAGTTTCATGCTATGTGAGTAGGCTGAGAGAAAAATGTGAATATAAAGGATGCCTTAGTGGTGACATATGATTCTTTGCATGTTTTATAGCTTTTACTGCAGTAACGTGACTGTATTTGTGAAATTACAATACCTTTGCTTAGCAACCATTTTATTATGAGGTCATTTTCCTATTAATATGCAATCGGTTAAATATTTCTTTAACATCCAATAAGGAAAGTAAACTATAGCCTAGATAAATAGGGTTGGGAAGAATGTGGGGGGAGGTGATGGGAGGGGCAGAAAGGGGAGGGGAGAATGAGAGAAAAGGTATGGAATGAACTATACTTCAGACAGGCTTGGTTCAGGAGTCTGATCTATGGCCCATTTCTGACAAAGAGCACTGGATTATTAAATAGGACATCAATCTCTTCAATCTACTGTGCTACAGTCTGTGTTCTTGGATAAATATTTTAAATATTTAATAAATTGCCTTACCAATTCCCTTTTGTATGATATTATAGGGATTAGACTGAAGCATCTCAAAAATTTCTTTAACTTCTAACACCCTAGTAATAAATATAAGAATCTTTCATTTATTTCATAAGAATGAATCATTCTAATTTAAATACTTCCACAATATGGAACTGTGGTTCAGAACATTTTAAGATGAGAAGTTTTATGTTAAAGGAAATACTATGAACTTTGAATGAATGTATGTCTTGAGTCAGTTGAAAAAGACCAAAAAGAATTCAAACTTCTACTGGAATTCTAGAAATATTCATAAATATATTTTTATTTTATTAATAATAGTAGCATTTATATACTTAAAATACCATCTAGGAACAGAAAATATGACTGATTAAATTTAAAAGCAATCATTAACATTCTTGTATCTCTTAAAATAACTATAAAAATAACTCCAAAATATTTGGGGATTAACCAAGACAAAGTATGAAGAGATAAACTTGAGACCCTTAAACATGAGTTAAGTCTTATTCAATTAAAGTGTGGGGAATAACTTAAGCATAATAGTAAGGAGATATTATTTAATATTGAAATCTAAAAGAGCATAAATATTTAGGCACTTGGAGGGGAAGAAAATACATTTCAAACAGGTGGCAGGAAAAGGTAGAACATACTGTATTTACAATAGTCTGAGTATGATGGTGTGAAAATTACTGTGGATTATCAAAAAATGTGTGTATTTTGCATTAAGTACAAGGAGAAAACAAAAAAATATTTTAATGTAGTATAACTACATTTTAGAAAAATCACATTCTTTTTTGCCATTTAGATCATGGATGGGAATAGAGAATGAATGAAAAAAATCAATAAGGAGACTCATAATGATCCAAGTGATGCTCTTTGTCAAGTTAACATAGTTAGACAGAAATAAAGGGAGAAGCCATGAGAATATCTAGAATTTGAAAACCTTGATAAATGGATTAAAAACTGTCAGTAGGGGAAGCCAGACAATCAGAAACTACTAGTTTTCTGGCCTATAGTCTAAAATGACTGATAACGTCCCGTTATGCTTGACATTGTATGCTGCATGTGTGTGTTTGTGTGTTTCATTTTGTTTGGGTGCTACACTGAGCAATACTAAGGATTTACTTCTGTCTCTGCATTCAGGATTGCTCCTTGTAATGCCCACGGAGCATTACATAATGGGCTGGAGTGAAAGCACAGTGGGTAGGGCGTGTTTGCTTTGCACTCGGTCCACCTGGGTCTGATTCCTCCATCCCTCTCAGAGAGTATGGCAAGCTACCGGGAGTATCCGGCCCACATGGGCCGTGGTGTATTCGATATGCCCAAAAATAGTAACAAGTCTCACAATGAAGATGTTACTGGTGCCTGCTCCAGCAAATCTAAGAAGATCAGATCAACAGTGCTACAGTGCTACAATGCAATGCCCAGGGTTCCATATGTGGTCCTAGAGGTTGAACCTCCATTGACTGCATGTAAGGCAAGGGCCTTAACCCTGTGCTATCTTTCTGACCCTATACTTGACATTTTAAAATAATTTGTCTATGTAACTTATTAAGAGGAGCATGAGTGAATTAGAGTACAAGAAAAAAAAAGTTGCTAAAGGAAAATTTGCTAATAGATGACATTATCTTTTCAAATTAAAAGTATTCTGATACATTTGTAAGATTTCTATTAACTTGAATGTGTCGGTCTTTCAGTGAAATGATTTTCCCACAGTTTATTAACAGACCCTTAATCCTTAACTGATCATACTGGTCTGATTCTTGTCCTTTCACTTGCAGCCCAAGTTCCCAGCCTTGATAGCGGTTTGGTAACTGACAGCCCTGAGCCCTCAGGCAGTGTGCTGGAATGGAGGGTAGCAAGAGACTGCTTATTAACTGAGCATGACAGTATCCACCCTGTGACTTCATTTAATGGAAGAGGTTAAGTGGAGAGATGTGGCTAGTGTTGTAAGACTTAATCATTATTCTGAGCCTAGTTGATGATAAAAGAGAAGTGTGGGAAGCCACATTTTTTTTTTAGAAATAAAAGTTGTTGGTATAAAGCACAATTAAAAAATTTTAATTAAGGGCCAGAGATAGTACAACAGGTACGATGCTTACTTTGCACATAGTGACCAGAGTTTAATTCATGGCACTCCATATGGTCCCCTGAGCACTCCATGGAGTGATTCCTGAGTGCAGAGCTAGAAATGATCCCTGAGCTCTGCCAAGTGTGACCCAAAAGCAAAAACAAAATTTTTTTTTTAAATTTTTTAAATTTTATTGAATCACCGTAAGATAGTTACAAGCTTTCATGTTTGGGTTACAATCTCACAATGATCAAAACAAAAATTTAATTAAACAACTATACTCAACACCTAGTGGATCAGTAACACTTTGATTAGAATATTTTACAATTATTTTATCATATGATTTTATACACTTATTAATCCATCTTAACTTTTTTATGTATTCTAAAGTAATTTGTGGAGATCAGTGCACTTCCTATAAAATATTTCAATATGATATATATTTCATGTTATATAATAATCAGTGCAATTTTAGTCATTTCTTTTGAATAATTCATCAATGTTGTATATTACTGCTTCTTATTTTTTTCAATGGGTAGTATTCTGGTGTATGGATACTACTGTTCATCTATTTTTCAATTCATAAATATTGGCATTCTTCAATATTTTGCTATTGTAAATAAAACTGCCATATAACAGAATTTTTGGTAGATGTTATTTTTATTCTTTTAGGTAAATGCCTGAGATTAGCATTACAGGTCCTGAAAACATAAAACATATCATATAAAGCAAAGGCAAAACACTCCACTGTGGGATATTGGACTCCTTTTTGACTAGGGATTTAACTCCATGGGTAGAGAAAACAAAAAGAAAAGGAAATAAATGGAAGTGCATCCAGTGCAAAAGACTCTGCACAGTCAAAGGTATTTCAATTAAAACAAAAAGACATTGGGGCTGGACATTTAGCTCTAAGGGTTGGAGTGCCTGCAGGAGACCCAAATTAGATCATGGCACCATCTCCAGAGTATTATAAGGAGCAACTCCCTAGACAAGCTGAGAATAGACCCTGAACACAGCAGAGTGTGGTCACAAGACACAAGCAAACAAACACATCTTACTGACTGAGAAAGAATGTGAGCATACACACACTGACAGAACTCAAGTAGCCAAGATATAAAAAGTACTCACAGAACTTCACAATAACAAAATATCTTCATCAAAAATGGGGGTAAGAGTTAGACTGACACAAAGCAGATAGACAGATACCTTAAGGGGAAAACACTCATTATCACCTATTATCAGAAAAATACAAATCAAAACAGTAGAGCTATCACCTCACACCTGGGAGAATGATATCTATCAGAAATATCAGAAACAAGTGTCAACAGAGGTGTGGAGGTGTAGAGATAAAGGAATCCTCCTTCTCTACTCTTTGGAATGCAAATTGGTTCCTCTGGAAAACAGCATGGGGATTTCTCACAATATTATGAATAGATCTACCAGGAGATTTGCAATTCCAGCCCTAGGCTTTTATCCAACAGACACAAAACTTTAATTTAAAAAAAAGGTTGAATTATGAACTACTTTTGAAAAATAAACCTATGTCCCTTGCAGTACTTTATAATAGTCAAGATTTGGAAACAAAATGAGTACCCAGCCACAGATGAGTGGAAAAAGATGTGATATGGATGGGGCCATAGTGATGTACAGAGGGTAAGACACCTGCTTTGTACATGGCCAGGCTGGATTCAATTCCTTGGCATCCCCTATGGTCCACTGAGCCTGCCAAGAGTGATTCCTAAGCATCACTGGGCATGGCCCCCAAACAAAACTAAACAAAGAAAAGATGTCATATGGAGCACTACTCAGCTGCCAGAAAAGATGCAGATCTTGCCTTTATTCATGCTACAACATGGATAAAAATGAGAGTGGTGCTGAAGAAAATCAATGAGAAGGAGAAAAACACATACTGGAAGATGTATGTGTCACTCGTATGCACTATATGCAGAAATAAAGCAGGGGAAAAGACACTGTTCAGTGAAAACAAATCCATTGACCACAAAACTAAGGTTAACATGCTTGGTGGCGGGGTGGGAGGGTGTTTGTGGGGATTGGGCAGGGAGTGGGCTGAAGGGGTTCAGGGAGTCCAGTAGATTGTGGTAGAGGGAAATTGGCATTTTGGTGGTGATCATGGTGCAATAACATTGTATCTCTAAAACAAAGTCTTACCCTACTTGATCTCAATTTAAATTTAAAAATTTTAAAGACTAAAAAAGAATTACAGGACTATAAGGCAAATGTGAAGTTTGCATTTATAAGTAACTTCCAGAAATTTTTCCAAATAAGTTGCACCATTTTATATACCAGTCAGTAAAAATTCCAATTGTTCTATGCTCCTACCAACATTGGGTTTATCTATTAAAGAAAAAATTATAACATTTCAGTACAGCATGTAAGGTGCTTGCCTTGTGTGCAGCTAAGCCAGGTTTGAACTAGACACCACATAAAGCTCCCTAAGCACCACCAGAGTCAAGGACAGAGTTAAGGACAGAGTTAGGACTAAGAGCTGATTTTAGTTGCAATGTGGGCCCATAACAAAAGAAAACAAAACTGCTGATATCCCAGAGAATAGAGAGCAGTATTATGGACTTCCAATTTGAATTTCTTTGATCATTAACAATCTTGACCTCTCTTTCTTGAATTTGTTAGCATTCTTTTAACTTCTTTAATTTTTGATGTTTGTTTGCTTATTTGAACTGGAAAGATAGCACAGCCAGAGGGCGTTCACCTTTCACACGGCTGACCCAGGTTTGATTCCTCTGCCCCTCTTGGATAGCCCAGCAAGCTACCAAGAGTATCGCACCTGCACGGCAGAGCCTGGCAAGATACATATTGCATATGCCATATGTATTTTGGCATATTGCATATGCCAAAAACAGTAACAAATAAGTCTCTCAGTGAGAGACGTTACTGGCCCCCGCTCGAACAAATCGATGAGCAATGGGATGACAGTGATAGTGACAGTGACAGTTTGCTTTTTTGTTCATTTGGCTTTTGTGTTTATTGGGCCACAGCTGCTGCTGTTCACGAGCTACTCCCAGCTTAGTGCTCAGCAGCTGTCCCTAGCATGCTTACAGAAAGATGTAGTTAGTGGCAAAAACTGAACTGAGGCCTCTAGGTTATAAATCATTACTCCCATCCATGGAGCTACCTCTCAGGTGGCTATGACAACTTCCATGTATGAAGTACTTTTTCTAAATCTTTGTTTTTAATTGGATTATTTGTACTTTTATTGACTTAGAAGCTCTATATACAATGATAGTATTTTCTTTCAGATTTTTGTCTTACAAATATTTGCTCTAGCCTGTGAATGTTTTTCCCAATGATGGCTATTAATAATCAAAAGTTCCAGGTTCCAATAAGTTTTAAATTTTTTTTTCCTTTTGTGGTTTTATCTTTTTATGAAATGACAATATTTTCTTGCCATTGGATCAAAAGGATTCCTTCTTGTTTTTCTACAAAATATCTAGAGTCTTAACTATTTCATGGGCTATAGAATCAGTCAAAGATCAATGTTCTTTTTTAATATAAATACTCAAGTACTTCATACCATTTGTTGACTTTTTCTTTCCCAAAAGCCTAATTTTACACTCTAGTTTGCTTTGCATTGTATCACTTTAAAACAGTCCCTGTTTTTATTCACCTGTTTAATTTCTTATTTATTTTTAACAAAAATGTAAAACAGGCAGTTTTTCACTTTGTGTAAGAACTATAAAACTCATTTCACCTTCCTCAGCAAAAAAAAAAAAAAAAAAAGCATAAAAGGCCAGTTGAAAATGCTAGTGTCATTTCATTCTCATAGAAAAAAAGTTGTTTATTATACTTAATAGGACAACTCTATAACTCCTGTGATACACACATCCAGGAAGATGATGAGTTAACTTTGATTCATATGGCACTTCTGCTAATGTTTTTTATTAGCTGTGGTTTATGACTCCCTCCTATTATTCCCTAAAAGACTGCCTGCCCTGAACAATTCAATACTACCTCCTGAAAAGACAAGGCTTTTCTCTCAGCCAGGGGATAAACATACTGCTCTCTTTCACCACAGTGCCCCTTATTCTGAAATTGGAGAAATGTTTCTATGACAGTTTACTTAACTTCTTCGTCAATATTAAATAATTCCTCTTAAATAAACCCTTAACTCATTGGTCATGAATACATTTGTTTCTCTATTTCTCATGTATGTATTTATGCTTTATTAAAACCACTGCTCCGCGTCCAGGGTTGGACTGAAATCTTAGTACAACTAATAAGACTGTGTTGTGATTTGGAATAGTGCCTCCAATTCAAATTTTTGTATTTTTGTAAAAAGAAAAGGGGGAGATGTAGAATAACATTAGGTTTGTCCTTTCAGCCTTGCTGCAGGGAACTTAGTTTACCTTAGAGCAATGTCCTTTCTATACAGACACAGGAAGACAGTTAATATGCTTTGTAACTTGGGAGCTGATTAACTCCAATAATATTTACTCCTGGGCATCTGCTTTCTCAACTCAGTAGCCCTTAGTTCCTAGCACCCCAAAAGCAGGATCCCGACGAGGGACGGAATGGACCCAGGGCAAGCTGTGAGCTACCCTGGCATCAAAATGGACCAAGCCAAAGTGCCACAATACTCAACTATGAGTTGAGAGAATGGTCATAGACTAATGCTGTCATGCTGCTGTGTATGGACCGGATTGGGCTGGCTCCTCCTTGTACCCTGCTTCTGTGTGTGCCACTGTGCTCTCTTCTGTCTGTCTCTCTAACTCTGTCTCTATAGTCTCTCCTCTGGTCTCTTCCAACTTCTCTCTGTCTGTTGTGTTTCCTCTGGTCTCTTCCTATCTCTCTTCTTCGGATCTCTCTCTCTCTCTCTGGAGCCCTTCTGCTTCTCTCTCTGGAGCCCCACTCACTCTCACTTCTGACTCTGGCCCTTACTTCTGATTCTGACCCTATTCTCTCTCTCTCACTTCTGATTCTGTCTCTAACTCTGATTCTCACTCACTTTTTGCTCTTTCTTTTCCCTGCTTCTGGCTCCAATGACTCCCTTGATTCTCTTCTCCTTGTGCTCTGCTTCTGTGTCTTCACCCTTACTTCTCTTACAGTCTTAGTTTATATAGCAATCACATAGGGTGGTGACACAAAGGTGGGTTGAACATTAACAAATCAAAGAGGGGTAAGACCACGCCTCCAGGAGATTAACAAAATCTCATCTAAGGAGATTACTCCAAATTACTAGAATATCCACGTAAGAGAGAGATCCCATCCAGGGTGTGTTTCTTTCTTCCTTCCTCAGTAATCCACTTAATTAGTTGTAGTAAATCTACTTCTAATATTTCTAGCAATGTCATTCTGTATGAGCACAGTAAGAGATATATTGAACTTAAAGTTTGGTTCTTCCTGAGGACATCTCACTATATATTCCAGACCACAGTCCTCAGGTCAGGGTAGTCTTCCTAACCCCAGCAGGGTCCTAGTCTTGTCGTTACTTTTGGATCATGACAGCATTTGTCTATGACCATGCTCTCAACTTATAGTTGAGTATTGTGGCACTTGGCCTGTCCCATTTCGATGCCAGGGTAGCTCACAGCTTGCCCTGGGTCCATTCTGTCCCTTGTCGGGACCCTGCTTTTGGGGTGCTAGGAACTAAGAGCAATTGAATTGAGAAAGCAGATGCCCAGGAGTAAATATTATTGGAGTCAATCAGCTCCCAAGTTACAAAGCATAATATTAACTTTCTTCCTGTGTCCATAAAGAAAGGACACTGCTTTAAGGTAAACTAAGTTCCCTGCGGCAAGGCTGAAAGAAAAAACCCAATATTATCCTATAATATTTATCCTATATTTCTTCATCCCACAATGATCTTCTATGAATGAGTCTATGGAAAGCATAACTATTGTATGAAATTATTACAATCCAGCAACTCAAGACAAAAAACACATTAAATGTACTGACTTTTAAAAAAATGTGAATTTTTTTCACCTACTTGAGATTCACATCTTCTACATAACCCATGAGTATTTTTTCAAGTTTTCATTTAAAAAGATCTCAGAGCCTGATCATGTAATTGATTAGTGGAATAAATAGTATATTCATTTACTTTGTAGTATGTTTAAAAATAAAATTTTTAACATGCTTTCTTCTTTTACAAAATTGCTTTTATTGTTTTAGCTTTCTTTTTTCTTACATGTACAAATTTGATGTTGATTCTTATTGAAATAAAAAGGAAATTATGTTGGTATTTTAGATTTGCATCGCAATATGCCCACTAACTTGCCTTAGGGAGAATTAATATCTTTTATCTATCCCCTATATTCTTTCTAACAATTGTTCTGTATGTTTGTCTTTCTTTTTTAAAATTTTCTCTTTTTTATTTTTGCTATTTGCGTCACACCCAGAAATGCACAGGAATTACTTCTGGATTTGCACTCAGGAATTACTCCCAGTGGTGCTCAGGGGAACATATGGGATGCTGGGAACATGTGCAAGACAAATGTCCTACCCGCTGTCCTATCAAATGCTCTCTTTTCTTTTCCTCTCTCTTTTCTTTCTTTTCCTCTCTCTTTTCTTTCTTTCTTTCTTTCTTTCTTTCTTTCTTTCTTTCTTTCTTTCTTTCTTTCTTTCTTTCTTTCTTTCTTTCTTTCTTTCTTTCTTCCTTTCTTTCTTCCTTCCTTCCTTCCTTTCTCTCTCTCTCTCTCCCTCCCTCCCTCCCTTCTTCTTCCCTTCCTTCCTTCCTTCCTTCCTTCCTTCCTTCCTTCCTTCCTTCCTTCCTTCCTTCCTTCCTTCCTTCCTTCCTTCCTTCCTTCCTTCCTTCCTTCATTCCTTCCTTCTATTACAGGAGATGAGGCATTTTTCTCATGTGTGGTCAACTAAGGTTCCATCTGCAGCACCACTTTTAGTCCCCTGATCACCAACAGGAATAAGCCCTGAGCATAGAGTCAGGAATAAGCCCCGAGCATTCCTGCCTCAGGTGGCCCCCAAAAAAGGAAAGGTAAGATTGCTTGAGAAGGTAGATATGTTTGTTTGTTTGTTTGTTTGTTTTTAGGAGGAATCTGTTTTTGAAAAACTTTAAGACACAAATCCAATTTAATTCAATAGGCAGGTCTTTCAAATAATGTAAATCATTAGAAAATAATCTTTATTGAGTTATCGTGATTTGTAGTACTGTTATTACTTTCATGAATACATCATTTCAGCACCATCTTACATCTTCATTGAGTTTTAGTACATTGTGTCTTTGCAGGAACTGATTTACTTCATCTACGTAGTTGAATGAATATATGTGCATGAAGTTGTTTGTGGCAGTCCTTTATTAGTATTAAATTTCTGCAAAAATATATATACCTTTTTGGTGCTGATGTTGATTATTTTTATCTTTCCTGCTATTTCTTGTAATGGTGATTCTAGTTAGAAACTGATAAACTTTATAAATTCTTTAAGAAATAGCCTTTTATTTTATTAATATTTTTCCTCCGATTTTTTCTACTTCCAACTTATTTCTGAACCTTTCTATTATTTAATATGTTTTGGTTTTGCTTGCTTTTGGGCCACAAGTGGTGGTGCTCAGGACCTATTCCTGTCTCTGTGCTCGGGGATCACTTCTGGCAGCGCTCAGTGGACCATACAAGGTACCAGGTATCAAACCCCAATTGGTCACGTACATGACAAGCAAGTCCCCTGTTTGCTATACTATCTTTCCAGCCTATATTATCTAATTCTTTATTATTTCCTTAGCTTACTATTTTTCTTCATCTTTAAAGCTTCCTACAGAAATTTTATGACATTTCTAGGTGGAAATTTTGTTCATTTGTGACTTTAATGACCTTCCTCTTTCTAATATTAGTCTCTAATGTTATAAATTTCCTTCCAAGAAATAATATAGCTCATTTCATGTGTTTTTTACAAACTGTGCTTACATTGTTGTTGTTGTTGGGAGGGGCCACACCTAGCGGTGCTCATGGGTTACTCTGGGTTCTGTATTCAGGGATCATTTCCGGTGGGGCTCAGAAGAGCAATTGCAGGTCTGCTGTATACAGAGCAAGTGTTTGACCAGTTGCACTGTCTCTTTGGCTCCTGTTTTTACATTTTAGTTCAGATCAGACACTTTCTTATGTGTTTCTCTTTGAGTCCTCATCTTGATTTCCTGGATCACTTAGAAAAAATTTTTAGTTGTGTCTATTTGGGTACTTTATACAAAATTATACAAAAATAACATTTTTGTTATTTTTAGTTTAGTTTTTAAAACTCATTATTATAATCTAAGATTTGCCCTATCTTGATAATATTTAATGGGCACTCATTCATCATCATCATTATCTCATTGATTGTCGAATTTTTTGAGTGGTCTCAGTAACGTCTCCATTTGTCCTAGTCCTGAGATTTTAGAAGCCTCTCTTTACTCGTTCTTCCCAACAACGCTGCATTGCGGGCATTCATTAAATAAATATATTTTACCTTTGTTATGTAGTTGTTATCAGTGTCTATTATACCCAACCAGGTAATTATGGTCAATTATTTTCTGTTTTTGTCTTGCTATTTGCATATGTCATCAAATAATCAACAGCAATCAATGTCTTCATAGGCATCATTGTGGGTTTATCTATTTCTTACTCGTTCTATCAGATTTTTTACTACATGGATTTTGAAGACTTATTGTTAGTTTTTTGCTTTATGTATTTTGCACATAAATACTTAGAGTTCATAGGTCTTCTTGATGGAGGGATCCTTTTTATCATTAGATAATAACTGCTTGCAAGACATGGCAATTTAGTATTTCTTGCTCTAAAACCTATTTTCCATAGTATGAATACATGCACCAGCTGCTTGCCTTGGTTATTTGAATTACGTCTTCTCATACTTTTACTTTTAATTTATGTAAACTGCTTAAATCCAATGAAGAATACTGTTATTTCAGTAAAGTGGTTAGATTCTCCATCGATTTTTGACCCACATTCTGTGGACTATGGTTCCAATGTCAGGCCATTATCAAAACCTTTGTGATACAATTCCTATCTTTCCTGCATTCTTATTGCCCAGTAGTCAGTCTGAGAACTGGGCTGTGATTAAGACATTGCTCAATTTTCAAAGCATTTGATTATGCTGTGCACTGTCAGATCTGTCCTTGGATCAGAGATAAGACCAAGAGTTCACTTACATTTTATGGGATCATTATTTCAGGTTGTCTGTTGTCTCCTCATTCAATCATGGAAACACTTCCTCCCTCCCTCCCCTCTCCTCCCCTCCCTTCCTTCCTCCCTCCCTTCTTTCTTCCCTCCCTTTTTCCTTTCCTCCTTTCCTCCTTCCTTTGTTCCTTACTTCCTTCCCTTCCCTCCCTCCCTCCCTCCCTCCCTCCCTCCTTCCCTCCCTCCCTTCCTTCCTTCCTTCCTTCCTTCCTTCCTTCCTTCCTTCCTTCCTTCCTTCCTTCCTTCCTTCCTTCCTTCCTTCCTTCCTTCCTTCCTTCCTTCCTCCCTCCCTTCCTTCCTTCCTTCCTTCCTTCCTTCCTTCCTTCCTTCCTTCCTTCCTTCCTTCCTTCCTTCCTTCCTTCCTTCCTTCCTCCCTTCTTAAATTATGGTAAGATTCAAAGTTACAAGACTGTTCATGACTGAATTTCAGTCATACAACATTCCAATATCCAATCCTTCATCAATGTCAGCAGTTTCCCTTCCACCACCCTCATCCTCTATGGCAGGCACTTTCTCTCTCTCTCTCTCTCTCTCTCTCTCTCTCTCTCTCTCTCTCTCTCTCTCTCTCTCTCTCTCCTCCCCGTCTGTCTGCCTCTGTCTCTGTCTCTCTCTGTCACTCTCTGTCTCTGTCTCTCTCTGTCTCTGCCTCTCCCTTTCTCCCTCTCTCTCTCTTTCTCTCTCTCTCTCTGTCTTTCTCCTCTTGTCCCATAAAGCACTGAGGAGTTATCATGCAAATCCCTTTACTTGTTTTCAGCTCTCATTTCTTGTCCAGAGTGAGCATTTCCAGTTAGTAAGTCATTGACCTTCAGGCATGATTCTTTAATAGTGTAGAATATTCACTGATAAGCTTTAAACACTACGAATTTTAACATTTCAGGTGAATTTTGTATAAAAGTTTATCAGTACCCTGTTTTCTTTTATCTTTTCCTCACCTCACCAGGTTCTAAAATCAATGATCAGCATATCAATAACCTCCTATCAGATACAATTCTGAGAGAAATCTTAATTTGAAAGCACAGAAGCCTTATTTCCTGCCTTCAACTGGCCAGGTGGCTTTGAGAATTAACTTTCTTTTCTAGGTCTTCACAGTATCCTTTGGAAAACCTCAAAACTTCTGATTCAGAGATTCTGTGACTACTTCCAGCCTTCTGTTTCCAAATAAGGAACTGTAGCCCATTCCACTCATCCACACTTTCTGCCAATAACCAATTTCTTTGTTTATTTTTTAAATGTAATCTCAGAGACTAGAGAAATGGACCCACATTTCCACTAAATAGCAAAAACTTAAACAATCATCCTTGTTCTTCACCCAGCTTCAGTTTGACTAAGGTTATTAAATTAAATTCACCCATTTTTTTATATCTGGGCCTAATTGTCTGCAACTCAATTTTACCCCTGGCTCAATAGGAATGTATAAAATATTTTCTATGTTGCTTGTATGAATATATTAAATTGAGCCCCCTTTTCCTTCCTTTTTTTACTATAAAACATTCAACAGAACAGACTGTGTTATGTTTCCTGATTGTGCATCTATTGCCTATTTTGTGTCAATAGTAATGATAACTTTACTCTACCTCCCCCAAGTTTTCTCAAATCAAATTCATTAGAGGAAAATCAACATTAACATCTTATTTGGATAACTGCTCTTCTTTACATTAGCAGTGAACTATGCTATTTGCTGTGTATATTATAACTGAAGTACCCACCATAGAAATAACGGAACTAATCCTCAATCAAAATGTTTGAGCAGAAGGAATGGCTTCTGCTGCCTGCTATACTCTGCCTCTGCTTGCAGTTCCCTTTTCTGTGCTCTCAGCACTTAACTCCAGAAAGTTAACTGGCCAGAATTTCCCAATGCTTACCTGCTCTCTTGTATAAAGGGAAATTATTAGGGTAAATGAAATCACACTTAACTGCTAAAGTCATATTCCTTCAGGGAACATTTGTATTTCAATGAAGCATATCAAGACATATTTTTAAACATAATTTTGGATATTTTACCATGCTGACACATAAAACGACGGGCTAGTATGAAGCAGAGGTACACCTAATATTTTTAAAAAATCTGCTGATATGAAATATCAAATTAGAAGAGAATGTTCTCTATTTAGAGGGAGGTGGTCTGTGTTTCTGTGTAATAAAATTATTTTGTATACATTTTTCCCCCAACATATTTCAAAATACTTTCAAAACACTTCCAAAATCATGTAGAGAAATAGTTTAAAAAATGTTTCAAAATACTTTCAAAATTATGTAGATAAATAGAGCTATAATTTGATTTAAGCTTTTTAAAGTATACTCTAGCCTACCAAAATTAAATGAAACCTTTCATTAACTGTGTCAGTGATAATATATAAATGATCATAAATTATTTACAGAAGACTACTCTTCAGCTACATTAATAACCCTAAAGCACAATTAAAAACACAATTAATAATTATAGTGTGGGGCAATAACAATCACAATTTTTCGGACATTAATAGACATAGAAAAGCCTAAATATAGTAACACTAAGAGGCAAAAATAATATGTACAACTCTGCATACATTTTCATGTATAACTTTTCAGTGTAACTCCATAATATATTCAGAAATAGCAGTGCTCTGGTATTGATGGTATTACAAATTAAATAGTTTATTAAAAAAACTAATCCATGATATTCTTGCTGATAATATTAATACTATAAATTAAACTGTAGAAAAATATTTTGCAAGATAAGTGAGACAATAGGCTTACAACAGTTTGTAATAAAAAGGAAATCTACTGGCACGGTGGGTAGGTCGTTTGACTTGCACACGGCCAACCTTAGTTCAATTCCTCTGTCCCTATCAGAGAGCCCAGCAAGCTACTGAAAGTATCTCGCCCATATGGCAGAGCCTGGCAATCTATTCGTGGCATATTCAATATGCCAAAAACAGTAACAACCAGTCTCACAATGGAGATGTTACTGGTGCCCGCTCAAGCAAATTGATGAGCAACAGGATGACAGTGACAGTGACAGTGACAGTGATATATACTTAGTAAATTCTCAAAAGCTATAACTATATTCTCTGTTTGATATTCAAAATGTATTTGGCCAGATTAAAGTCTCTTAACAATACTACAGTAGAAAAAGAAAGAAGTCTTTCCAGAATTTACAGTGGTTGGGCTTTCGTCTTTCACTCTGCCAACCCGTGTTCGATTCTTCCGCCCTTCTCGGAGAGCCCGGCAAGCTACTGAGAGTATAGAGCCCGCTTGGCAGAGCCTGGCAAGCTACCCATGCGTATTGGATATGCCAAAAACAGTAACAGTAAGTCTCTCAATGAGAGACGTTACTGGTGCCCTCTCGAACAAATCAATGAGCAATGGGATGACAGAGGCGGTGACAGTGACAGTGACCCTTTTGTTCACATAACATCCCATGTACACTGTGAACTAGTGGGATATAAAGCATATTGAGAGAAACAACTTTCTAATAGATTGCTGCCAATTGCTGGTGATATAAATAGTGTAACTTCTAAAGATTTTCTGATTCAGGATTGCTACTATAACAATAATTCTTTCATAAAGTATGCAAATGTTGATCCTTATAAACAGATACCGAAGCGTTTATTGAATCTGATCCTGTGAGGACTGCATGAGAGATGTATTCATGTCATAAATCCTGATTACATCTACTGAATTAGGCATTAAACTTTAAATTTAACTCAAACTTACTCCATTAAAACACTACTTTCTTGAACTGTACTTAAATTACAAGTAAAAGAAAGTATTAACTTGGGGAACAATTTCTGTATCAGCTTTTTGTCTCCACCTTCCATTCCTTGTGAGCACTGCAGGGACACACACACAAACACACACACACGCAATTTGGGTTTTTACTAAATAGAAATAGGACATTGATTTTAGATATCATATATTGTACATATATAATGCAAAAACAAATGAAGACTGTGCTATGCATTACTAACGCCCGCTCGAGCAAATCGCTGAGCAATGGGATGAAAAGTTATACAAGTGACAAGTGATATATACATATCTATATATAACACAAAACATTTCTTCCACACTCTTTTTATTTTTATTTTTTTTATTTTTTATTATTTTTTTTACTTTTTTTAATTTTTTTTTTAAATTTTATCACTATGTGGAAAGTTACAGAGTTCTCAGGTTTACGTCTCAGTTATACCGTATTCAAACACCATCCCTTCACCAGTGCCCATATTCCACCACCAAAATCCCCGGTATATCCCCCGCCCCCCACCCCAACTGTATAACTGATGAATTTCACTTCATTTTCTCTTCACCTTGATTATGTTCCATATTTCAACACAAAACTCACTATTGTTGTGGGAGTTATATCCCCAAACAAGATAACCCTAATAAGGAGGCATTTGATAATTAGTTTTCCACTAAAAGATTGCATGTTTTTAGGTTTTAGAAAAGGTCACGCGGCTGCGTAAGCGGCCGCGCGGCTTGGATGTGTCCCAGTCCCGAATCCTGGAGCCATGTTAGTTGCTGCTCAGTGTCGCCAGGGCTCCATCTGGAGAAGGTGTGCTGGCGGCACCTCCTCCTTCCGGCCCCCCAGTGTTGCTGGCCCCGATTCGGGTCCGGAGCATTTTCCGGGCCACATTGCTCACCAGAATGGCTGCCGCTTCTCTGTGGATTGTGGCAAAATGGCGCCGGGGGTGGGTCGAGGGCGTGACTTCCGGTGGCTGGGACCACTTGGAGTTTTGGGCTGGTGCCGCCCCACTCCAGTGCCCCCCCGCGGCTCGGATGTGTCCCAGTCCCGAATCCTGGAGCCGTGTTAGTTGCTGCTCAGTGTCGCCAGGGCTCCATCTGGAGAAGGTGTGCTGGCGGCACCTCCTCCACACTCTTTTTAAATATACTAAATATTCTTTGATGCCAACTTTCTTCCTGTTTCTCTATTCCGTTTTTTTTTTTTTAGTTTTGTGGTCACACCAGAGGTGCTTATATCTGTGTGTTCAGAGAGCACTTCTGGTTAGATCAGGTTACATAGTGGGTTCCAGAGATCAAACCCTAGTTGATCTAGTGCAAGGTAAGCACCTTACCTATTGCACTATTTCTCTGGCCCTTTACACTTTCTTATTTAGGTTATCACTGACTGCTTTTTAGTAAACAAATGAATATTAGATTTATTTACTAATGTTTTGATGACCAGAGATTTCTAACACTGTCTAATATGGAAAGAAAAATTATAGTCATAAGCCTCATTCTAAAACATTATTCCTTTTTCTCTTTTTTTTCCATATATCCTCTATTTGACCACTCAAATCCTTTCTGTGACAAAAAAAAAGAATACACAATACTTAATAGAAAATTTTCATGTTTTATCATCTTTTTGCCCAACTTCCTTATGACAGTGAAATTAGACAAAATCTCTTGGACACAATATGTCACAAATGATAGAAATACAATACGTAGTGCATTGCCATCTATCTTATACTCACACTTACGCTAACACATAAGGAAACGCATAGCACAGTAGAAGGTCCTTTGTGTGACTAAAATCAAACAAAACACAAACAATGGCAGGATTACTATGACAACAGAGTGTTTGACATGGTTTCTGGGAACCTTTGGCAGCTGTCTTTAATTTTCAGTGTTTACTCTGTTACTTTATATCATGTTAGCAGTTCTGAGGATTTCCAAATGTGTGCCTTGTCCATGTAAATAAGCTTCACTAATTCCATTTGGGTTGTAATCACTCAGATAGAAGAAAACATATGAATAATGCTTAAGCTGAGACACTTCCGACACCTCACTTAAAGAGAAACTATAATGATCATCTCATTGTACTATACAGAAAACTGGTCAGAGTGAGGCTATGTTGACCATTCTTGCTAAAATTAACTACAGCAGAATTCTTCATTTTAAAGGTGGACATGGATTATGTGGATTCCATTCCAGCTTTTTTCCCACCAAGAAAAGATGCTGTAATCTTTTCTTGGTGGAAAAAATTCTGATTTTAGGTTACATTAAAATTTTGAAACTAGGTTATCACTTTGAAAAACAACACTTTGAAAAGCAACAGGTAAAATCAATTTAATCTCTCAACCATCCCGTGATATGTTATTCTCTTAGTATTACAAATAAAGAAAATTGGATATAAAGACATTAAACAACTTCACTTAACTCACAGTTTGAAGGACATATACCTTGGGTTAAAAGATAGTTATTTTGAAATCTAATTAAATTCTAATAGAAGTATATTTCTTAGCTTTTATGCATATGTGAGCATAATTCAAAAAATGGGTTTCAGAAGATCTTTGCCTAATAAATATTTAATAAGGGTAAACAGTGAAACTAATAATAGTGTTATTGTTCTCAGTCAGCATTAGGTTTCTGTATATGTGTATAAAAAATTTAGTGATAACTTCTGTAAACACTTTTGATGAATGCATTTAAAAGGCAAATATCATCTCACAGGTTATCTCCAAAAATATTTAACAGAAAATGGGAAGATGTGAATATTTTGACCCCAGATTACAATGAGTATTTTTCAAACATTACTCTGAGATACCTGATAAATTTGCATTTGTGTCTATATAGTTATCCACAATTCTGAAATAAATTTTGGACAACTTGGGTGAGCTGTAAAAAAAATAAAAATGAGTTGCTCAATCATAATAAATTTAATTTTGCACTATTTGGTGGTGGTAGTGATGGGTGGTAATGGGGTACCTGAGCTTTGGGATCACTCCTTGCAGTTCTCTGGAGTTTATATGTGGTTACAGGGATCAAACAGGATTAGCCACATTCAAGGTCAGTGCTTTACCCCCAATCTCTCTGGTACCAACTTCACACTATAATTGCTGTGCTTCAGTGCTTCAGTCAATTTACAGTCCCTTATTGTCCAGGTCAAAAACTAGTTGCAATTGGAGATTAAAAGAACAACAATGATATATAACACCTGTATTTATCTGGCTGGCACCAGGAAGCTGTTGAGAAAAAATTCACAAACAAAAAAACAACTATAATGCACTAAAAGGCAAAAATGAATCAAATTATCGGAAACAAATGAACTAAAGCTTCATAGCACTTATGAGCCTTCCCTGAAAATTCCAGCTCCAGTTTCCTCCCTTGATGATTTGTTGTTATATATGGGTGACACCAGTAGATGCACTATGAGATGCTCAGGGAACACTCCCATCTTTTCACTTGAGACTCACACTCATGAGTGCTGAAAGTTGAACCAAGGCATCCTGTATGTTAAACATGTACTCTTGATCATTGACCTCAATCTCTGGGCCTCTTTTCTTGATAAATTTTTGTTGGTGGTGGTGCTTTGTTTTGGGGGTCCCATCCAGTAGTGCTCAGGGATAACTCCTAGCTCTATGCTTAGGGGTCTCCTGGTGGTGTTTGGTGGACTATATGTGGTATCAAGGACCAAACCAGCATTGACCACATGTAAGGCAAACCTTTAACCCAGTATTATCTCTTTGACCCCACCTTTGGTAAATATTTATCTGAGCCATAATTTTTGTCAATTATTTTATATAAATAAATTAAAAATATTATCAATATAACAATTATTTTCCCAATTAGGTCATGTGCCTCCTGATAAAGAATAATATGTTTTTATATATATTAAAAGGCAAATGCTCTGTTTTGCAATAGGACACATTGCAGAGTTTTCTCCGAGTTATCAAAAATTTATGATAATTGCTATACGATATGAATTCACATGGAATAACAACAGGAAAAACACTTATATGAGGTATTGTATCGGAAGTATACAACATTCACTTGTTGTAATCTTTTATGGTGAAAAATTATATCTTTTACAAATTTTTATTTAAATGTTTAAATTTTAGGTACCGTGATTTACAGTATTGATAATGGCAGAATTTCAGGCAAAAAAATATTGCAACATCACACCCTCCATTAAAGTGTCAGTTTCTGTTCACCATGTTCCAGTACCCCACACCCATACTATTCTCTAATCTTGCCTGTAGAGACATGCTTCTTTTTAAAGACCAGTTCTCAGTTTGTGTTGTCAAATATTTTGCTTCTTTACTATGTTACTTTATATACTACATATAAGTGCAATCATTCTGTATCTGTCCCTATCCTTCTGACTAACTTCACACTGCATGATAATCTCCAAATCCATCCAAATTGGAGAAAATTGCATGATTTTCTTTTTTTTCTTATAGTTTAGTGTTATTCCAGTGTGTATATGTACCAGTTTTTTTTTTTTAATCTATTCATCTCTTCCTGGAGTCTTGGGCTATTTCCAGCTTTTGGCTACTGTGAATAGTACTGCAATGAATATAGGAGTGCAAATGTCTTTTCTGATTAAATGTTTTGGATCCTTTGGGTAAATGTGTGAGGCTCATCCGAACCTGAGGAGACCGTTGACAGGATTACACGGCATCAGGGGTCTCATTCCCCTGACCCTGAAAGAGCCTCCGGTATGCTATCGTTGAAAGGACATGTAGAGAGAGGCTTCTAAAAATCTCAGGTCCTGGACAAATGGAGATGTTATTGAGACCACTCGAGAAATTCAACGATTAACGGGATAATGATGATGATGATGATGATGATGATGATGATGATGATGATGATGATGATGATGATGATGGGGTGAATAGCAAGAAGTAGAACTCTTGATGATATGAGAAATCAATTTGTAGTTTTTAAAAAGGTAAAAATACTGTTTAGCATGGAGGTTTGACCAGTCAACCACCTAGAGCAGTATGGACAAGGGTTCTTTTTCCTCACAGCCCCACAAACACTAGTTGTTTTTAATCTTTGTGATGTGTGCCTGTCTCACTGGCGTGAAATGATATCTCATTATTGTTTTGGTTTGTATTTCCCTGATGAATAACATTGTACATATTTTTATATGCATTTTGGTGATCTGTATCTCTTGTTTGAGGAAGTTTCTGTTCATCTCTTGCACTCATTGTTTTTTAAACGTTGACTCGCTTTTCCTTAAGAAGTTCTACCTTTGCCTTACTAATTGTATATTAGTCCTTTGCCAAATGATGGTTTACAGATATTTTCTTTAAATTTATAGGGTGTATCTTTATTCTGGCCTTCATTTCTTTTGCAAACTGGAAACTTCTCATTTTGATGTAGTCCTATTCATTTATCTTTGCTTTTGCATTGAAGATACCTCTAGACTTAATGTCATTGGGGGGGTTACTTAAGTTTTCCTAAATATAATTTACAGGTTCTAGTGTGATGTCAATATCTTCATTCTACTTTGATTTGACTTTTGTGTATGGTGTTAGAAAGAGGTCTGAGTTTTGGGCTAGAGAGATAATAAAACAGATAAGGCCTTGTACACCTTGTACAGAAACAACCTGGGTTTGATTCCCAGCATTCCATATGTTCCCCTGAACTACACCATGAGGGCTCCCTGAGCATAGATCCATGAGTAACCTTGAGCACCACCAGGTGGGACCCCAAAACCAAAACCAAAAAAAATGGGGAAGGATACATTTCTGTGTTATTTTTCTTTTCTGACTTCCTTCTCTTCCTCCTCCTTCTTTTTCTTCTCCTCCTCCTCCTCCTCCTCCTTCTCCTCCTCCTTCTTTTTCTCCTCCTCCTCCTCCTCCTCCTCCTCCTCCTCCTCCTCCTCCTCCTCCTCCTCCTCCTCCTCCTCCTCCTCCTCCTCCTCCTTCTCCTTCTCCTTCTCCTTCTTCTTCTTCTTCTTCTTCTTCTTCTTCTTCTTCTTCTTCTTCTTCTTCTTCTTCTTCTTCTTCTTCTTCTTCTTCTTCTTCTTCATCTTCTTCTTCTATGTAGCAGACCATTTTTCTCATCACCACTAATGGAAAAAACTTTCCTTGTTCCACTTCATACTGTTCACTCCTTTGTTGAAGATTAACTGTCTATATACCTATGGATCTATATCTGAACTTTAAATTCTGTTCCATTGGTATGAATGTCTGTCCTTATTCCAATACTGCATTGATTTTTTTCCTTAAATTATTACTATAGCTTTATAACATAATTTAAAATTGGGGAAGGAGAAGCCTCCCATACTCTTTTCCCTAGGAATTTTTGACTATTCTGGAGATTTTAGCATTTCATATACATTTTATCAGCATTTAATTTATGTGGTTAAAAAAGTCACAGGTATTTTTATTAGGACAATGTTAAGTTGTCTGTATAATGCTTTGCAGATATCTCTTGTTTTGTCCTAACTTGTTACCACATTGTATATTACAATGTATGATGAAGCAAGAAAAGTAGAAGAGGATAGTTTTGCCTAGCATATCTGAGTATTACAAAATGGACTTGAATATGACAAAAAGTAGGGAATTACAAACTAAAAAACACATTATTAGCAAAAGTAATTGGAGTTGACAATGTAAGAGTGCGCATGTGTATAAAAAGAACTAACCCAAAGCCATTTTTCCTGGAAAAAAATTTACTTTATTGATGCCTGGAATATCATGTTAAATAGATCAGATATTTTTCATGGTATGGAGGGCATACAGTGTAAGACAGAATTAATTATTTATATATTTTTAGTAACAAATGATTTATTGTGCAGTTTTAAGATGATGATGCTAATTTTAAGAAAACTATTTTGAAATGCCATCATATAAGAGACATGAGAAAGGAAACATTAATGATGTAAAATTAGTTTAATTCCAAATATGATAATAGGTTATGGAGTGATAGCTCAGTCAACTAGAAACATGCTTCACACGCAAGAGAACCTGGATTTGACCTCTGGCAGCTACACATGGTGCCCAGAGCACTACAGAGAGTGATCTCAGTACACAACCAATAGAAGCCTTTAGGCATGTTTAGGTATCAACCCAAAGACAATAGATCTAGAGATATATAAAACAAAAAACTTATAAAAATAACCTAGGCCCAAAATGTGATACTAAATTTATGAGTTGATAAATCTGAATTATCACAGGGCTCGCAAGATAAAATTTTATTGTTGTTGTTTGGGTCACATCTGACAGTGCTCAGGGCTTACTCCTGACTCTGGACTAAAAAATCATTCATGGTAGTGACTAGGGGCCTATATGTGGTGCCAGGATTTTAGTCAAGGTTGGTCATATACAGAGAAAACACCCTGGTCCTTGTACTATCTCCCTGGCCCAAACAAAAAAAAAATATTTTATTGAGAAAAATCAGTTTGGTCCTATGAGTAGTTGACTCTAAAAAGATAGAAACATAGTAAATATTTATGAACCCTAAATTGGCAAGAAAAATTTAGATAACAAATTATGATACTACAAGTTACAATAGAAAAATACTCAAAAAAGTTGATATGAGGAAAATTATGGACTTAATTTTGGACATGTTAACTTGATATAGTGTGCAATAATAGAAAGAACTTAAATTTAGAGCTAAAATTAACAAACACTATATAGATCTGTGGGAAGTATGGAGAAGGAACTTAATCTTTGAATTATTATTTTCATTAAGTCCCAACATCTACCGATATTTATGTATACTAAATTATTAAAATAAAATGTAAATTCCCACTACTATTATCACATTGTGAAGATAAAACAAGATGGTGATTGTTAGATTTCTTGTAAATTGTCAAGCCTCATATATGATAGAAAGCAGATAGAGAAATTACAGGTATAAATGTTTACTATTCATAAAGAGTATCTTGGATCTTAGAGTGGAATGTTAGTTTCTCATATCTTCTTTCAAAGGATGACAAGATAACAAAACTGGCAAGAGTATATAAATCCTGAGATTGGCTAAGTTTTATTTAAACCAAGTATTTCTATTTTACTAACTATAAAATAAGCCAAGACATAAACTTCACATTTTACTGATTTGTTCTTCAAGCTTCAGCAAACACAAGAACTGTGATGCATAAGAGGTAAAAGGTTAAGGCAAAGGTTTCTGGGTTACAAGGATACATGGCTATCTGAATCTTAGTGGACCCAAAAGGAGATAGAGTCAAGTAGGAACCTGACCAGTGGGCAATTTGATATAAAAGAGAGAAATCATTCAACTGTGATTAAATGAATGGACTCTGCAAAAAGACAGAAGACTGTGTATATGATGAACCATAGCTCCTTGTAGTGTGACCATGGGGAAATTACTGAGGTTTGCTAAGTCTAAGTCATTAATTATAACCTAGGCATAAAAAGAAGGCCAAAAAAATTTTTTTTTTTTTTGCTTTTTAGGTCACACCCGGCAATGCACAGGGGTTACTCCTGGCTCTGCACTCAGGAATTACCCCTGGCGCTGCTTAGGGGACCATATAGGATGCTGGGAATAGAACCCGGGTTGGCCGTGTGCAAGGCAAACGTCCTACCCGCTGTGCTATCGCTCCAGCCCAAGAAGGCCTAACCTTAAGGGTTGTGATAATATGGTACAATATGAAACAAAGTAAATGTTAGCAAACGTTATTAAGGAAACAATAACAAATCCACTTAAGTCAACATAAGGACATCACCAATTTCTATTTTCTAAATATAAGAACTAAAATAAAAGGAAATTGGGGCCAGAGAAATAGTAGCACTGTCCTCCTGTTGTTCATCGATTTGCTCAAGCAGGCACTAGTAATGTTTCCCTTTTGAGACTTGTTACTGTTTTTGGCATATCGAATATGCCACCGGTAGCTTGCCAGGCTCTGCCGTGTGGGCAGAATATTCTCAGTAACTTGCCAAGCTCTCCAAGAAGGACAGAGGAACCGAACCCCGGTCGGCCGTGTGCAAGCAAACGGCCTACCCTCTGTGCTATTGCTCCAGAGAAATAATACAATGGGTAAAACTGTGGTCTTGCATATAACTGACCTATGTTACTGAACTGTGTTCAGTCCCTGGTACCCCACACGTTTGCCCAATTCTCTCCAGGATTGATCCCTTAGTGCAGAGCCAAAAATAGGCCCTGAGCACTGCTGGGTATAGCCCCAAATGGAACATAATAATAAATAAGAATAAAAAAGAGGAAAGTGGAAGAGAGAAAAAGGAGATAGATACAAAAACAGGTATATAGGGGCTGGAGTGAGAGCACAACAGGTAGGGCGTTTGCATGCGAACGACCCAGGTTCAATTCCTAGCATCCCATATAGTCCCCTGAGCAACTCCAGGAGAGATTCCTGAGTGCAGAGCCAGGAGGAACCTCTGTTCATCACCATGTGTGACCCAAAAAGAAAAAAAAGAATAGGTAAATAATAAGGAATGGGATAAAATGAAGAATGAAGGAGAAAAAGTAACAAAGAAAAAGCAAATAAGAGCAATGGTGCATGGGAACAGAGAAAAGAGTCTTAGAATTAATACTGAGAGTTAAAAAATTCTATATTATATTTTTTGTCATTGAAATGGAAGAAGAAAATAAAATATAAGTTGGTGATAATTCTTACTTAGGAGATTCCATCCAAGTGGTGCTCAGGGTCCCTCCTAGCAATTCTTGATCGACAGGGCTAGCAGTTCAATGTTAGAGTCTAAAGGTGTAGTGCTGCTCATAAAATATAATTCTTTAACAAAAGATGAAAGCAGATATTAGTGAAAAACTCCTTGGAAAGCTTAACAAACAGAAAGCTAAAGAAGGAAGGAAACTTAGTGTTGGACATAAGGGCACTTATTAAAAGACATCATGAAATATAACTTGATTTCTTTCTTATATAGTCTTTTTGCATATTTTCATAGTTATATATAGATGCTTGCTTAAAAACTGCACAGGCAAGCCTTCATAGTCAAGTATGGTTTGGCCTTTATATACTATTTCAAACAAAGAACTCATATAACTAAGAGCTCTAATACAAAGCAAAAATATTATATTACACCAGGAAACTTAAATTCTATAAAACTGAGGCACATTCCTGCAAACTAGCAAACCTATTTTATAATCTCTATTCATGGACGATTGGAAATGATGTAATGCCAGGTTATATATCAACTAACTATTCTTTTAATGAATCTCTGACCCAAATGCCTGAGGAATCTGTCTGGATTCCATAGCATACTAAAGTAATGAATAAACTCTGTAGTCTGACTATTACAGGTTACTAAAGTCATCACAAAAATTATTCAAATTAAAATACACATATTATTCTTGGGAGTGAGTATTGATCATGTAACTTTATTGACTTGGGACTTGATGCCGTTTTCCTATAAGTTGGTAAATTCTTTATACAGATTTCATGCAGATTTTCATATATAGTGACCAGGAAATGCTTTTAAATATCTAGTGTGAAAAATATGTACATTCAAGGTTTACCGCGGGGTAATTTGGATAGTAACTGTAGATATATTTGATGATTCATCATTTTTCAAGCCCTTCTTCCTCTCAAACACCTAGAAAATATATTCAGAGACACATTGGTCTCTCCCAACATACAGCTATCAAGTGAATTTTCTCTGCAATAGTCTTGCCTTGCACCCTTCCAGTAATACAGTTTGTATCTCAATTTCTCTTGCACTCTTACATGTCACCCAACATGACATACACCCTTGTGAATGAGCATTCTTGGCTTTAATTCCTTTGTAATGAATATATTTGAAATTGAAAGAAGTTTTTAAAAATTCAAAGGTATTGCTATAGAAAATGTTATTAGATCACTTATCAAAAATACATAGAACTGATTATTTTACAAAAGTCATATGGAGTCATATTTGGACTATTTTATTCCACATTACATTATACATTGGGCTATAATCTTTCCTGGTTTCTAAAGTTTCCCTTTGATACAGACATACTTTAAAATGTCATCCCAAATCAGATACTGTGCCCAAGTTGGGAAACTACTGCAATGATGGAGAGATAGAACTTAAAGTTGCCATAAGCTAGCTAGAGAATGACAGTATGTCAGCACTTGATATATTTAGTTTTTTAAAATGTCACTATTGTCAGAATTCCCTGACCCCGTGACAGGCTGTCTTCACCCGGGCAACTCAGAGAGGGGTGGGTTGAGTTTCACTCTCTGCATCAAGCAGCACCCTGGCAGCCAAAAACCTCCAGAACCCAGTCGCAGCCATGCTCAAGGCCCCTTTTCACATGCTTAGACGAGCCTCACCCAAGAAGGAACCGGCAGAAAAACCCAGGTATGCGGGAACCCATGACTGAGACCTCCAAGTCCGCTTGGATCAGGACTGGCCTCCTCCCCCCAGCTCCCCAGTTTTCCAGTAGCTTGGCAGCCACACCCAAAAACTGTTCCCAGTGCCATGTAATCTCATCAACAGCCAAGACCCAGGGACTATAATCCAAAGCTCCTGGATGAGAGCCACACAGAATTTCCTGGAGCGAATGCTGCCACTCATACTCTAGCCCACTTATGTACCAAAAATAGGACACATTTGTTTGGTTTTAACATACTTGCTTGTATTCTCTTATATGCAGGCTTAAATGGCTCCAGAATGAAATACAACAACTTTCACACACTTCCCTCTTATTATGGTGGAAAGGTGTTAGGTGGTGGGATTAGTATTTGAATATTATCTGTAGTGAACTACTATGAACTACTTTATGAAAATAAAATATATAAAAATTGCAATAAATAAATAAAATAAATGCCACTATTAACAAGGATGATTTTGAAAAATACCTATAATTAAGAAAAAAGTTTCTTGTTTTAGCTGAAAAAAAACCTTCCACTTGTTATTTAAAAATATATAAATAATTTTGAATGATACTACTATAGAGCTGGAGCGATAGCACAGCTGTAGGGCGTTCACTTTTCACATGGCCGACCCATGTTCGATTCCTCCACCCCTCTTAGAGAGCCTGGCAAGCTACCGAGAGTATTGAGCCCGCACAGCAGAGCCTGGCAAGCTACCCGTGGCGTATTGGGTATGCCAAAAACAGTAACAATTAGTCTCTCAATGAGAGACATTACTGGTGCCCACTCGAACAAATCAATGAGCAACAGGATGACAGTGACAGTGACATACACTACTAAAAGAGAAATTTTAAAAGCAATCTTTTATTGTTATATTTTATCAGTTACTAAACATAGAAGCCCACAATACTAAAATCACCCATAGTATCACCACAAAGTGATAGCTTTTACATTTGCTAATTCTTAAACATTTTCTGTGATTTGAAATATTTTGAAACACATGTAAATGCATATTCATGCATAGATTTGTATATACATACATATACCTATTATAGACTATGCTGAGTTTTATTTTGTTTAAATTATTAATACATTACCAGCATTTCTCAAGTCACTAAATATTCTTCTTTCTCCTTCCTGTCATAGTTATACAGATGTCCAAGATGTGAATGACTATTAACAAAATGCTAATTATTCAAACTTCAAGATAGCTATGTTTTTCTTTCTTGCTCATTTTTTTTCTTTTGAATTTTTGTATTTACATCTGTCACTGTCACTGTCACCCCGTTGCTCATCGATTTGTTTGAGCGGACACCAATAACGCCTTTCATTGTGAGACTTACTATTACTGTTTTTGGCATATTGAATATACTCCACGGGTAGCTTGCCAGGCTCTGCTGTGCAGGCACGATATTCTCGGTAGCTTGCCGCGCTCTCCGAGAGGGGTGGAAGAATTGAACATGGCTCAGCTGCATGAAAGGCGAATGCCCTACCACTGTGCTATTGCTCCCAAATAAATATCTTAATAAATTATTGGTTAACACTTTAGAGACAAATTATTAGAAATGAATTACTGAGTGTAAGAAATGCTTGATTTGAAAAAAAAATTACTGATTTTTAAAAACATTACAAATTTTACAAGTCATATTTAACTCATTCTAGATTTAGTTATAATGCAGGTGTTCTGAAATTTGAAGTAGACAAATCAATATCCTGCTTTCTGCTCTTTAATTTTTTTGGTAAGGAAATTATAACAACTGCTTACAAATAATCAAAATGTGTCCTTTCAAAATATTCATATTCTTCTAAATAAATTCTAGCACAAGCCAAAATTACATAAAGATAACTGAGAAAAAACAAGCAACTAAGAAAACAAATGAAATGCTTCTGCTCAAAACTTCTATACCCAGTTGTCAAATGTGGTTTGTTACTATTATTACAGTAGTCACATTAATCTGCATGTTTCTCTCTTTCTCTAATTCTGTTTCTCTTCCTCTTCTCACATTCTTTCCATTTCTTCTTTCCCTTTCATTTTTTTCTTTCTTCCTACTTCTCTCCTTTTTGAGACCATATTGTAGGCTCGAGCACCTCAGATATTAATGACCATATCCTTTTCCGTTGATTCTCCCTAAGATATGTCTCTGATTCATAAACTCAAAATGTGAAATGCTTTTGGTAGAATGAAATTCTTTAGCAAACACTGAAATAATGGAACTATCAAAGCCAAAGGCTATAATGGAATGAAGGGATCAGCTACAGCAAAATCAGCTTAAACACATGTATTGAATATAAGAATAGTGGGAACAAAAAAAATAGGTTGAGTAATTGATCTCTGCCTTCTGGCTTTTGGAGTGGTAGAATGTTTGATACTTTGCCATATCCTTGGCATTTGCCACATCAAACTGCAAAGAAAAAGCCCTTAGTTTAAGGGTTATAAACTCTCTCGCACAGTCCTGATTATCACATGAGATTTCATATAGCACTCTTTATGATTGCTTTGCTTCCTCTGTCTCTTTCATTTATCTTAAGGTCATTACCTTGTAAACTAAAGAATTCTCATATATTCTCGGTTTTGGAATTGATCAATTGCCAGATTGAAACTCAAGTATAATCCAGCACTACAGAAGATAGTGATAATCCCTTTGAAATCAAAAGAGAAAAAGAGGAACACTAAAAAATATTTTTAATGAATGATTACTTCTAAATAAGTTTTTCATGAATACATCTCAATGTATATTTTTTCTTTTTTAAATCTATTCTTCCAGTGAAATACAAATTCTCTAAATCATGATAAGCAGTAACTCAAAGTTGGCTTCATTTATATATAAGCATATATACAAAGTTGATATATATAAATATACATATATTTATATATAAAGTTTAAACCTGGCACCACAAGGACCCCTACAATCTTCTATGAGTGTCTCTTGTACTCTCAGCACTGGAGGTCTGAGCAGTCAGTGGTAATATTAACTCCACTGAGTTGACTGGTTATAGTTGGGAGTGGCCTCAGCAACACCTGAGCACCTGGTTCAGAGTCTAAAATAAAGCATATTCAGACATGGAACCCCATTTAATTTTGGGTTTTGGACCACAGCCAGTGAGTCGCAGAGGATTACTCCTGGCTTTGCACTCAGGAATCATTCCTGGTGTCCTTGGGGAGCCATATTGGATGTTAAGGATTGAACGCAGGTTAGCTATGTGCAAGGCAAGTGCCCTACTTGTTAAGCTAACTCTCCGGACTGCTTTAATACTTCTGAAAGATGACTGATGTCAATGTGTAGACTATGAGAATATGATGAGTTTGGGAGTAAAATCTATCAACAAACATTCTACTTTTCTCATTTGATGTTGGTAAATATTGAATAAGTGATTTTAGCTCCACAGGCCTCAATTTAATCTAATGAAAACAGGGTTAATAATGTTTGTTTTTATAATTTTTATGAAGATTAAATGGTCTGAAACTGTAAAGAGTGTACCATAAATAATGGTCAGTATACAAAACTCACATTGCAGTCAAAGATTCATGCTGATTCATCAAATGACTATAATAATCAGTAACTATTTACATTAATATTTTGAGGACATAATTACAGTAGTTATCTTTTACATAAAGCACATATACTCAATATGTCTCATTATGGTCACCAAAGGATTCTCAATGAATCATGTTTACTTCTGAAAGAAAAGTCACATTATCACACCCACACTTGACAAGCAGCCCAGGTAGTTTAATAGCTTAAGAAGCTAACTTCCAAGTGTAAAGTAATGCTCTTAAATCATAAGATGAGAATCTGCAATTATAATGGCCCACCAATGGGAATGTGGGTGGGGTTTGGATTATCATTTTTCATCATTGTGTTTAGTTAGAATCTTTGACTTCTTTTTAAGATAAAGGAAAGCAGAAATGTTTGTACAGCATTGGGCAGAGAAGATAGTTTTCAAAAGCTCTAAATGCAGATATTCAATCCTGGCATCACAGGTCCCCTGGGCACCGTGGGAAGTGCCATGAACACCAAGACAGGAACATTCCTGAGAAACATTGAGTGTGACCCCCAAAACAAACAGAACCACAAAACTACCAAAAACTGTTTTCCTATTATCTTCTTCACAAGGAATGTGAAAGGCAAATATATTTTTCCCTTCTAACTTATAACTTTAAAGACAAAGATAAGCTAGAAATTGGGAGTACGGATATGAATTTAAAAAAAAAATTCATAAGACAGGTCCAGAAATGAGCATGATCACACAATTATGGCATTTGGGTGATGGATGATTTGGGCCACATTTATATGTCAATACATCTATTGGAAATCGTAGTTCTCCAAAAAAAATCCTTAGATTTATCCTCTCTTGAGCAGCAATGCTTGTGTCTATATTCACTGAGTGCTAGTTAAATATGCTGTGCTTCCATGTTGTATACAATCAATAATTCAAATAAAATCTTCCAAGAATCTTTGAAATCATATTTTTAATATCATCTCTAAGCTAAGCCATAGAAAAATGTCTTCAGGGGAGTCAGAGAGATAGTGCATGAGGTAAGGCATTTGCCTGACATATGCTTGAGCTGTACCTGGGTTCTATCCTGGCATTTCACATGATCACCAACCACCATCAGAAGTGATCCCTGACACTGAGCCAGGAGTGAGCCCTGAGTCGCACCAGGTGTAACCCAAAAACCAAAAAATAAAAGAGGAAAAAATTAAATTTTCTTTTATTATTATTTTAATGTTCTTACTATATATTGTTATAGCCAATCTCAAATTTAATTTGAGACGTTTTCACAGTATTTGGTGAAATACATAACAAGAACTCTGTTCATTATTATTCCACTTAATGGAATCATATAATGTCTTGGTGGTCAATTATTTTAGCATCAAAAGCATCCATAAACAAAATGAGTATGGTCATTATTATATAATTTAGAGATAATTATAAAGAACTAAGCGATCTTGTAATTTTTAAATATATTTTTCCTGATCCCTAAAATTTCTTTTCATCATTTCTAGTTCTTTTCTATGGTTGTAAGATTTTAAAGTTGCCTCAATCTACATGGCCAAGAATGAAAAAATACCAAGTAAAAAGATTCCAACTTTCTCTTGTTATTCAAAGTCATATGTCTGAGATACACCCCTGAAAATAAACATCATTCTACAGTGTTATGAGTAAAATCTGTCCACCCAAACTAATATATTGACATCCAAACTAACTCTGTTTCTTCAGATTGTGGTCTTATTTGGGAATGAAGTTACTGCAGTTTGTTTGTTTGTTTGTTTTGGGGTCACATCCAGGGATGCACAGGGGTTACTAATGGCTCTGCACTCAGGAATTACCCTTGATGGTGCTCAGGGGACCATATGGGATGCTGGGAATTGAACCAAGTTTGGCCGCGTGCAACGCAAACACCCTACCTGCTGTGCTATTGCTCCAGCCACAGTTACTGCAGTTTGAAGTTGCTAAACTACAGGGCTAGGGTGGGCCCTTAATCCAATATGTCTGGTGTTCTGTAAAAGATAAATTTAGTCATAGAGAAGACCAGAAAGTAATCATGTGAAGATAGAGGCAGAGACTGGAATTATGCCACCACCAGTCACAGAATGCACAGGACTCTTAGAACTTCAAGATGCAAGAAAGGATGCAGTATAATTCCACGGGAGCACAACCTCTCAACATCTTGATTTTGGACTTCCAGTCTCTAGAACTGTAGGATAATGAACTACTGATAAGGTTTTGTTTCTGTTCTGTTTGGGGGGAACCACACCTGGCTTAGTGCTCAGAGGTCACACCTGGGATTCAAACCAGGATCTTAATCACAGCTTCCTGCTAGAAAATCACCTTAACCTTTGTAATATCTCTTTGGCCCTGAACTGCTATTGTTTTCAGAAACACAATTTGTGGTGCTTTGTTATGGCAGCCCTTGGAAACCAACACAGTTACCTAACAAAAGTTACCTAATCTTCCTTCTTCTAACTTCAGGACTCACTTCCTCAATTACCACTTTGTCTAACCTCTGGAATTAAAACTGCACTGCCTTTACACGTTTTGAGTTTATATTCCCTGTTTTAACTATACTAAAGGACCGTCCTCTAATACTTTATAAAACAGAAGTGCATTGGAGCCAGCCCATACTAATTGTATGAGGCAGTTATTAAATGTTTAAGGAATTTTGCAAGTCAGTTTTAACTCCTATTATTTTTTAAATTACATTGTAAAACTTTAAATTATGAAAGTTATACCAAAGCAAAGACTTTGTAATGAAAAAAATTGAATTTATTATTCTTTGACTACAATTTTCTACTATCTATACTCTTATGATTATATCTCATTCATCTACATAGTGGAAATACAATATAAAGCTTTACTGCTTCCCATATTCTCCCAACTCACATCAGAGACTTGAAACCAATCAATCAATCATTGTGGGAATATTTACATCATAAAAGTTGTCTGAAGACATAGAGGAGTTATTTATGCATTTTCCAAAGCTGTTTAAATACTTACCAGTAAAGTATTGAAAAAAATAATCTACAGTTCTGTTCTATTAAGCCCAACTGGGCAGGCTACAGAGAAACAGCTGGAAAAAAAAAAAAAAAACAGAGAAACAGCTGAACACATCTCTTATTATGGGTCCTGGCATTACACCTTACAGTAGGAATTCAGAGCTTAGGGAGCAAAAAACGCAAACAAATGACTCTATAGCAAATAATGAAGTCAGGGAGATTTGACAGGGTTTGTCAACCAGGAATAACACTGACTTAGAAACTGGTGACCTAATTTTAGTATCATCTTCTAAACCTCTCAGGAAAGCGTTTAGCTCTGATTATAAATATTAATTAGGTTCCAATCAGCATGCATAAAGGGTTTGTTCTACCTATCGAGAAACACTTCAAATAGATAAAGGAATATATATGACATAAAATATGAATGTTGTAATATCAGTCAAGTTGGTAATGAAGAAGATAATTGACTTGGTCAAATAGATCCAATTCAGTTATAAAAATGCAGGTGAATTAGGTGCCCCTGTAAACAAGTAGATAAAATCTTAACAGTTTTAACGGATATAAAATTCCCCCTGATTTGTATAAGATCATCATTCTTTGTTTTGCTATGACACCTTCCTTTTTAAGCACATCATCAGATGAACAATATTGTTCATAGAAACATAACCTCACATATAAAACAAAATTTCAAAGAATGTTAAGCTCATTGCACACTTATTTCCTGAAAATGTTAAGGAACCTTTGATGCTATTAGCTGCTTAATCATATTCTGCACTGTGGTGACTCTCAGGTTAGAGATTTTGATCTAGTCCTTGAACTTTATGCCAGTAAGAGATGGGGATGCTGCAAGCTTTCAGTCATTGCCAGAGGGCAGGTAGAAAGCCTTTTTTCTTTTATTCACAATGTCAGCAGCAGATTAAGGAGTGGCATTACTCACTCCAACAAAGTCTTGCTTCATCTGCTTTTGCTATAACTGCTGTGTTTCATACTAGGAAGTATAAGTGCAGCATACTTAAAATGTGATTTGCATCTTTCAGTTTTGTGATTGAGGCATTCTTAGAAAAACTTGTCAGCTGATTCCACTAGTGTCCTGCTTAATTAGCTAGTGTAGCCCAATGGTGTCTGCTTGCTCCAGGAACATGAAGAGCCTCAAACTGTTCGTTCAGGGTCTTGACAAAGAAGTCTGACCATCTCATAGCTAAGTGGCCACTCATTCTTTTGACATCCCGTGGAATTGAGTCGGTAACAGATCTAGCCCAGTGGTCATCTCCAAATCACATTAGGTGTCTGGCCCATCTGATTTTTGACACGTTGGCAAAGGAGACAGCGTCCCTGATGTTTGATTGTCAACTGGAGATCAGAACTCCTATTCCTTTTCTCACTTGAATGAAACATGATACTCCAAGCATAGCTCTTTTGATTTCTCTTTGGGAGACCCGAATAGTGTTTTCATCCTGTTTTTGTAGGGCCCAGGTCTCTGAGGTGTATGTTGGTGCAGGAAGAATGGTGGAGTCAAAAAGATGTGCCTGGAGCTGGAAGTTCTTTGTCCTCTTAACAACTTGTTTGATGCTCTTGAGGGTGTTTCATGCCACTCTCTTCCTTCTGTGCAGCTCACCCATTCGTTATGTTGAGTTCTCACCTAAGTACACATAGCTGCTGCATTTGGAGATGTTTGTTGAGGTTGCTGCCAATAGATACCATTACATCCCATTACTCATGGAATTGTTTGAGCGGGCACCAGTAATGTCTCTCACTGTGAGAATTATTGTTACTGTTTTTGGCATATCCAATACGTCACGGGTAGCTTGCCGGGCTCTGCCGTGTGGGCACAATCTTCTTGGTAGCTTGCCGGGCTTCCCGAGAGGGGCGGAGGAATCGACCACGGGTTGACTGTGTGAAAGGTGAACGCCCTACAGCTGTGCTATCACTCCAGCCCAGATATAAATCATAAAAGCATAAAGACCAAAGAGTGTGGGCTAAGTGAAAACTAGGATTTTCTTTAACAATTGTTTCTTTTACATTTGTTTTGTATTAAAACAAAATATTTATTTACATCCAGGAATTAAGCCAGGAGTAACCCCTGTGAAGCAAAAAGATGAAAGAAAGAAAGAAAGAAAGAAAGAAAGAAAGAAAGAAAGAAAGAAAGAAAGAAAGAAAGAAGAAGGAAAGAGAGAAAGAAAGAAAGAAAGAAGGAAAGGAAGTTCAGTGAATAGTTTCAGTGAAATCACATGAAAATTTTGTTTTTGTTTATTTATTTGGCTGAAGCGATGGCACAGCGGGTAGGGCATTTGCCTTGCACATGGCAAACCCAGGTTCGATTCCTCCATCCCTCTCGGAGAGCCTGGCAAGCTACAAGAATATCCCCCCCACACAGCAGAGCTTGGCAACCTACCAGTTGTGTATTCGATATGCCAAAAACAGTAACAAGTCTCACAATGGAGATGTTACTGGCGCCCGCTCGAGCAAATCGATGAACAATGAGAATACAGTGCTATTAATTTACATATAGGTCATATTTTCATATTTGGAAATATTTTCTTTGAAGACATTGAAAACACATGAAAATGTATTTTATTTTGGAGTTATTTTTAACATTATACTAACTTTACAGCTTTACAGAAAAAGTTATGGTCTTGTTTTGTAATTAAACTGATGGCAATTTGACGGTAAGGTTTTTTTAATCGATTAAGTCCAACATTGATACGCACTTATAACTACTCTTCCTGGCAAGTCCTATGCTGAACTCTGTTAGGGTTTTAGAATAGAAAACTGTTCCTGACTGAAATGCAAGCTTTCCATAATTACATGTCACAGTGCAATTCTTATCCATTGAGCTTGTGGTTTTCCAAATTTAGGACAAAGCTTGCTATTTTATCATTGTGTTGAAATTTACTGCTGCTCTTTGATTTCATACATTGTTACTCCAACTTAAAAATGGCTCAATTAGGGGCTGGAGCAATAGCACAGCGGGTAGGGCATTTGCCTTGCATGCAGCCAACCCGGGTTCGAATCCCAGCATCCCATATGGTCCCCTGAGCACCGCCAAGGGTAATTCCTGAGTGCAGAGCCAGGAGTAACCCCTGTGCATCGCAGCATCCCATATGGTCCCCTGAGCACCGCCAAGGGTAATTCCTGAGTGCAGAGCCAGGAGTAACCCCTGTGCATCGCCGGGTGTGATCCAAAAAGAAAGAAAAAGGGTCAATTAACTTATAACCATTTTCCTAATTTCTTTTGAGAACTGGGAAATAACATAAATTCCCAACATACTGATCAAAGAAATTCAGAAATTTTCTCCCTGACACATACTATTTCATTCAGAAGGTCTGTTTCCTGTCAATAATTTGCTTAGATGAAGCTACAGCAAAATCAAATTCTGACTCAGATAATCAGATAAATATCTGCCTATGTGTTTACAAGTGTAATGTAATGTGCTGTTTCTGGGAATTGAGCCATAGAAGGACAAGACCACAATCACTTATTTGTTCGAGTAACAGAGGGACTTATATTTGGAATTATTTCAATAGAACCCCGAAATTAGTTTATTGGAAAGAAAATAGTAACCTCTACTTGAAGATTATTAACACTAATTCAATGATGAATCAAACCTATAATCCATGAGATTCATATTAACTTACTTGGTGGTATTATCTCGATAGATTACACTCTATGTTTCTTGGTAACAGATGAATATATAATATATAAATTATCAATTAAGACACTTTTTTAATTAATCATACTCAATATTCTTCGATATAATAAAGTATTTCAGCAAGTGCCTCATTAAAAAGTACTCTTATATTAATCACTGTATCACTGTCATCCTGTTGATCATTGATTTGCTAGAACGGAGGACACCAGTAATGTCTCCATTGTGAGACTTGTTACTGTTTTTGGCATATTGAATGCTGCAGGTGGGATACTCCTGGTAGCTTGCTGGGCTCTCCGAGAGGGGCGGAGGAATTGAACTCAGGTTGGCCAACGCCCTACCTGCTGTGCTATCGCTTCAGCCCTTTATGTTAATAGTCATATATTATTTTGGAAATTTAATTCTTCATTTCTGTTTGCAGTGACATATTGTAATCTTTGGTAAAGATTGTGGTTGCATATTATCACTAAATATTTGGAGAAAATATTTTACTATTAGTATAAAACTGTCCGGCAGTGCTACATTTGAATTTTTTCATCTAAATAAAAGGTAGGAAATAACATCAAATTTAAAGTTCTTTATCTGCCTATAATTGTTGCTATTAAAAATAATGTACTTAGCAGGCAATATCTTAGGGCAAGTTGAATATCTAATATTAGTATTAGTCCCTCAACTGAAGCAAAACTCCGAAAAGGCCCTTGGAAGCAGAATTAGGAGAATTCATGCTGCTCTTATTGTCTGTGATATACGGTACTAGGGTTGGCCATGGTTTGGTCCACCTGCCAGCGGAGTTTAAAGTTTCAGAGGCTGGGAGGAACACAATGACTTGGATCTAACTGCCTCATTGGGAAGAGGGGGTATTTCTGCGACATCAAAGAAGACTTTACAGCCCTGCTGAGCTAGCGATCTCTTTTGAATGCATCTATGCACAATCCGACTTCCTCTTTCAGTGACCAGTGATAATTTTTGACAACTCAGGATATTTGGAAAGCTGCAAGACGTATGGCCGGGAAATGAAACAACCTTGGAGTGTGGCTGCCTCTTATTTTGTGTCGCTTGGTACCAGATGGACAGTGAGTGAATGGCGCAGGGGTGTGGACGAACAGTTTATAATGTGAAATTTTCTTCCCATGAAGCTACAACAGACTTCATTTCTCTCTCCCTTTCGTCTATCGTACCTGCTCCCCTCCTCTCCTCTACCCTCTGCACTAACAATTAACTTTTCAAGAAGGTAGCCAAAAGAAGAAGAAGAAGAAGAAGAAGAAGAAGAAGAAGAGTATCGATAGAGCAATCACCCTAATCCTAGAGCCGGAGGCGACGCGGCGCCCAGGGAGCTGCGGCTGAGCCCCGCAGAGCCTAGGACGGATTCGGGGGCGACCGGGCGCGGGCGGCTATGGAGCGGACGTTGCAGTCCGCCCGCCGCGGATAGAGAGCCGGGAGGGAGCCGCGGATCCCCCCCTGCAGCTGGGGAGGCCTCTCCGCCACTGCATTTTCGCACCGTTGTCAACGTTCGGGAAAAGTCATGGAAGACGGTCCGCTGCCAGACCTCAGAGATATCGAACTCAAACTGGGGCGCAAAGTCCCCGAGAGCCTCGTGCGTTCGCTCCGCGGGGAGGAGGTAGCCCCCCTGGAAAAGGACAGGGACCCCAGTGTGGGCAGCGGCGGCGGCGGCGGCGGCGGCGGCGTCTGCAGTAGCAGTAGCAGCTGCTGCAGTTTCCCTCCCTCCGTGTCATCCTCGTCTTCGTCCTCTCCAACCTCCAGCTCCCCACGACCGAGCCACTCCAACGCCCTGGAGAGGCTGGAAACCAAGCTTCATCTCCTCCGGCAAGAGATGGTGAGTGTGGCGCGCCAGCTGCGGGAGCCCTCCCTCTTCCCCCCCGCCCCCCACACACACCCCGGGGGGCGCAGGCGGAGAAGGGCAGGGGAGGAGGACTGGGCATCAGGGACCTTAGGACTGGGCTGGGCTGGGTGCGTGGGAAATGCGGGGAGCGTGGGGGGCACGAGTCTGGTGGCTGATGTTGCAAGCCCTGTTTACTGTGGACTTTGCCCGGTCAAGGTTTGGCAAGACAGCAGAGCCTGCGGACTTTCTGCCCTCTGCGACTCCAGGTTTCCCTTAAGCTGCGGCTCGGGCTGTGGCCCGCCGAGGGTTTGCACCTATAGCAGCACCCTTCTGGGGCCTGCTGTGCAGCCATTCACACTTTCAGTTCAAAAGGTGGTTCAGTCCTTTGCACTTACTGCAAAAATACTTCCTGCTTTACCGAGAGGTGGCGCGACCGGTCACTGCAGCCTTTTCCCTGGTTTACTCCTCTTCCACCACTACAGTCCCCCGCCCCCTGTGCAGACGCGCAGCTGTTCCAAGCCAGGGGCTGATACTTCACAGCTGGTTCAGAAAAACAATGGCCCACTCGTCCTTGAAATCCTTATGAATAGACCATTTCACTGTTTTGATCCAGGCGAGCAGGTGATTCCCCAGGCCCGGGAAATCGTTCAAGACCTCTTCCTACCCTGCCCCCTCCATCCTCTATCTGCAATTGTTTTCTGAACTGTTTGCAAATGTTGGCCTAAGAACAGGACAAAGGGACTAGTAGAGTCTAAGAAGACTTGTTATTCCGGATATACTTAGATTTATTTACTTGCCATGAGCTCTTGGGGTTGTCATTTCACCTCTGTGGGTCTGAGGTTTATTTGTACAATGAACTGGCTGGAGGAAATGATTCTTTCCTACATCCTTTGAAGAAAACGATCAAGAAAGCAGCAATATCTATCAACATTTCTGCCTGGCTAATAGAAATGTTGAAAAAGGGAGCTTCAGTTACACAGAGATGATGCGGATTTCCTACATAAATGACTCTGTTGAGGCTTTGCATTTAAAAAGAACACACCCACCTTGAAGTAGTGTGACCCACTACACCAGAGATATTCCCCAGCTCTTTCTGCAGTGAGAACATTCAGGAGGGGATAAATTTCACACAATAATCATGGCAAATGTATGTATTCAAAATGCCAGTTTTTCGGAGATCATGCCCTCTATTCAGAATTTTCATATTAGAACACATGTTCTAGTATCTCACTCTAAAGACTGTTAAAGATGTCTAAGCTGATTTACAGACTTTACTTTCTCTAAAGAATATGTTTCCTTGCTACTTGGGATGTTCCAGATGTTGAAAGTTAAAATATATGCATACTTATATGAAGTTATGTATGTTTACACACTGTGGACCTATACACATACAGGCTTGTAATTATCCCTATCTAAATATAATATATGCCATATATGTCTGGATATGTATTGGTGTTCATATATGTTCATCATGACATGCAATGCATATTTATTTTTATATTCATATTTTGCTGTATAAACATGCACACAAGTTGTATATATATATTTTTTCTTTTTGGGTCACACCTCTCGATGCTCAGGGGTTATTACTGGCTCTGCACACAGGAATCGCTCCTGGCGGTGCTTGGGGAACCATATGGGATGCTGGGCATTGAACCCAGGTCGGCCGTGTGCAAGGCAAATGCCCTACCCTGTGCTATCACTCCAGCCCCACAAGTTGTATGTATTAATTGAATATTTACTATATACTAGCAATGATCTGGTTACTGAATAAACAAAATGGAAAAAAGTCAAGAGGACTTTCTGCTTACATGCATTTGCCATTTATTAATTATAGATACAAGTCAAGTATGTTTTAAAAAAAACTCCACAGGATTAAAAAAAATGGGATAACTTTTAACCAAGGAAACTTTCTAGACTTACTCATTTTTCATAATGAAAAATGTCATAGTTAACAAAATATCTGCTTCATCAGAACGAATCTCAATGTAAATATGGTGTTCTAATAAAGACATTTTAGAAAGCAAACAGCATGAGTCATAACAGCAGTGACAGATTGTTAATTGGCTTCTAAATTTTCTGTTTGAAGCATCAATATCTGTGGACTTTGGGAAATTTATGTCTAAAAAGATAATTTGAGTTCAAATTTTTGTTTTGTTTTTGCTTTTTGGGTCACACCTGGCGATGCTCAGGGACTACTCCTTGCTTTGCACTCAGGGATTACTCCTGGCGGTGCTCAGGGGACCATATGGGATGTTGGGAATCGAACCCGGGTCGGCCGCTTGCAAGGCAAACGCCCTACCCGTTGTGCTATCTCTCCAGCCCCGAGTTCAAATTTTTAGTAACTTTGTATTCTAAGGATGACATCCGTTGAGCAAATGATACCCCTGGAGTTTAGAACAAGGAGAGTGAAAGTGGGAGATACCCCTTGCCAATAAGACAATTTCTCTGAAGTTATATAACTCTTTTGGGTCCTAAAAACCCCATCTTCAGCATAATTGCAAGGCAACAGATTTGTTTTCCCATAGACTTGGCAGTTTTGATATAAACATTGAACAGATGCACTTATACAATTCTTCCTGTCTCATTCTAGCATCTCCTTGTAGAAAAGTTAGGAAACTAGAACTTGAATGTGACTTTATAGTAATAGCTTTAATGTTCTTTTCAGCCCTTTACTACAAGCATTGATTTATAGTAACTGCTATTGTGTATGACTCCATATTTCATGCTCATTGTTTTATATTGCTTACAGATTTTTTCTGGAAATTTTAGAATTACGAGAATCTGGATCTACCCACAGAGCTTTTGCCTAAAAATATAAAACACCTAAACCATGCACAAGCCTCTCTTTTCTTATTAGAATAGATGTTCTAATTCTAATATTAGAATTAGATGTGTATACAACTGATACAGTACAAATGGACTTTTACAAAAGTTGTCTCAATATAAAGTTCTTTACAAAAATTGAAAGATACTAAAGAGTAGGAAGATATTTCTATGGCTAAGTGTCTTAATGCTGAAATCTCTATTACCAATATAAATAACTTCATAAAAAGTGGACTAGGGGAAAATATTGGCCAAAAATTTTGCAGTGGTCTATTTAAAATTTTTTTATTAAAGAGCCATGATTTATGAGGTTACTGATAGTTGTGTTTTAGACATACAATAATTCAATACCAAACCCTCCATAGTGTCAACTTCCCTCCACCAGTGTTCCCAGATTCGCTCCCCATCCCAACACCCGCTCAACCCCCACCTGTCAACCTGACAGGCAAATTACGAAGTTGTAGTGATTGCCAGTTAGATCTCATGTTTTCAGTTCTGTTGAGTATGTATTTTGGGTATATGACTATAGCTCACAATCATATCGCTGGTATAACTGAAGCCATCAAGCTTGTTAACTCAAAACTTCTTGTTCTCTTCTTCCTTCCCTCCTTTCTTCCCTCCTTTCCTTCTTTCTTCACTCCTTTCCTCCTTTCTTTCTTCCCTCCTTTCCTCCTTTCCTCCTTCCTTTCCTCCTTTCCTCCTTCCATCCCTCCCTTCCTTCCTTCCTTCCTTCCTTCCTTCCTTCCTTCCTTCCTTCCTTCCTTCCTTCCTTCCTTCCTTCCTTCCTTCCTTCCTTCCTTCCTTCCTCCCTTCCTTCCTTCCTCCCTCCCTCCCTCCCTCCCTCCCTCCCTCCCTCCCTCCCTCCCTCCTTTCCTTCCTTCCTTCCTTCCTTCCTTCCTTCCTTCCTTCCTTCCTTCCTTCCTTCCTTCCTTCCTTCCTTCCTTCCTTCCTTCCTTCCTTCCTTCCTTCTTTCCTTTCTTCCTCTCCTTTTTGGGTCACACCCGGCAATGCACAGAGGTTACTCCTGGCTCATGCACTCAGGAATTAACTCCTGGAGGTGCTCAGGGAACCATATGGAATGCTGGGAATCAAACCCCAGATGGCTGCGTGCACGGCAAACGCCCTTCCCGCTGTGCTGTTGCTCTAGCCCCCGTGATATTTTCCTTTTCTCTCTGTCTCCTCTCTAAACACTGGGATTGAAGATGGTCTAAGCATCACCCTTTAACTTGGATACATTTCCTCATCTAGTAGTTTACATACCACAGATACATGAGCTCATCCTGTGGTTCTCTTTCTTCTTCTGGCTTAATTCACTCAACATCATATCTTCCAGTTTCAATCATGTTGCAGCAAATTGTATGAGTTTATCATTCCTTGTAGCTGCATAGTATTCCATTATGTATGTGTGTATGTATATATACACACACATATAGTAGTAGTGTGTGTGTATATAAACACATAAACATACACACACATCTTCACAATCCACTCATCTGTCATTGGATACCTAGGTTGTTTTCATATATTAGTTATTGTATTGATTACAACAATGAATAATAGTGTGCACATATACTTTTGAAAGAGATTTTTTTATGTCCTGAGGATAAATGCCCAAAAGCAAAATTGCTGTCCATATGGCAGCTCAATTCTACGTTCCCGAGAACTCTCCAGACTGTTTTCCACAAAGGTTGTACCAGACAACATTCTCACTAGCAGTGGAGAAGAACATTTTCATCACATCCCTGCCAACACAGATTGTTCCTACTATTTTTGTTGTGTGCCATTTCACTGGTGTAAGGTACTATCGCATTGTTGTCCTGATTTGGATTTCTCCAATGATAAGTGATGCTGAGCATTTCTTCATGTGCCTACTGCCCATTCCTGTGTGTTCCTCTCTGAAGCGTCTATTCACTTCCCCTCTTCATTTGTTAATAGAGTATTTGAATTTGTTTTTATTGTTATTTATCTTTGTGAGTATTTTATGTATCCCAGATATCAAAACTTTATCTGATGTGTTGACTGCAAATATCTTTTTTCCCATTCAGTTAGCTGTCGTTTAGTTTTAGCGCCCCCCTTTTTTTTTGCCATGCAGAAATACTTTCTCATGTAGTCCCATTTTTTTTTATTTTGTTGTTGCTTTTGTCAGTGGTATCAGATCATTAAAGGCACCTGTAAGATTCAATTCTTGAAGTGTTCTGTGTTCTTCCTATATTTTCCTCCGTGAACTTTATAGCTTATGGTTGGATATCAAGGTCTTCGATCCACTTTGAATTGACTTTTGTGTGAGGTGTAAAATATGGATCCAGCTCTAGTTTCTTACATGTAGTTATCTAATTTTCCCAGTACCATTTGTTGAAGATGCTATCTTTACTCCCCTTCATGTTCTCAGCTACTTTATCAAAAATTATCTACCCATATATATGACGTTTTGTGATAGGGTATTTGATTCTGACCCGTTGATCACAGGATCTATCTTTATTAAGAGTACCATGAGGGGCTGGAGTGATAGCATAGTGGGTAGGGCGTTTGCCTTGCATGCGGCCAACCTGGGTTCGAATCCCAGCATCCCATATTGTCCCCTGAGCACCGCCAGGAGTAATTCCTGAGTGCAAAGCCAGAAGTAACTCCTGTGCATCGCTGGGTGTGACCCAGAAAAAAAAAAAGAGTACCATGAAGTTTTGATCACTATAGCTTTATAATCACTTTCATCTCGTTGCTCATCAATTTGCTCAAGTGGGCACTAGTAACATCTCCATTTTTGAGACTTGTTACTGTTTTTGGCATATTGAATACGCCATGGGTAGCTTGCCAGGCTCTACCATGTGGGCAAGATACTCTCGGTAGCTTGCTGGGCTCTCCGAGAGAGGCAGAGGAATTGAACCCCGGTTGACCACATTCAAGGCAAATGCTCTACTGCTGTGCTATCAATCCAGCCCCATAGCTTTATAATACAGTTCAGAATTTAGTAATGAAATATCTCCCAATTTCTTATTTTTCAGTGTGGTTCTGGTTATTCACTGTCCTTCTGATTCCATACAAACTCTTATTATTGAATTTTCAATATCCCAGAAGAATGTCATCTGAATTTGGATGGGGAATACAATAAAGCTATATAGAAGTTTAGGTAGGATAGTCATTATAATAATATTGATTCTTCCAATCCATGAGTATGGGATATTTTTCCACTTCCTGAGGTCTTCCTCTATCTTTTTCTTAAGTGATTTAAAATTATCATGGTATAGATTTCCCACGTCTTTTGTAGCTGACTTCTAGATACTTGATGTTTTTGGATCCTTTTTTAAATTGCATAAGCTTCTTGATTGCTTTCTCCTCAGCTTCATTCTTTGTATATAAGAATTCAACTAATTTTTGTCTATTGACTTTGTACTGGGCCACTTTGTTGCATTGGTTTGTTGTTTCTAACAGCTGTTTTTATGGACCCCTTAGGGTCTTCTATGTACATTATCATGTCATCTACAAATATTGATAGTTTGAGTTCTTCTTTTTCAATCTGGATCCCGTTGATTTGTTTTTCTTGACTGATTTCTGTAGCCAGGATTTCTAATACTGTGTTGATTAGAAGTGGAGAAAGTGGATATCTTTGCCTTGTACCTCATCTTAGCGGGAGTTCTTTCAGTCTTTCACCATATAATAGTCCATTTCAAGGTGAAAATATCAAAGTAAGAGTGTTTTGAAGAGTGAATAAATTTTTCCAAATGCTAATTGCTTTGATTCAGAGATAAGAAAATTTGATCATACAATAGCAAGTGTAGAGATAACATAGGAAAGTTATGATAAAATCTAGAAATCAGTTTCACATATCTCTTGCGAAGTCTATACCCAATAATAGTTGTTCAGTCCATTTCAGTTTGCAGAGTGTTTTTAATATCTGTTATTTGAGTCTAAGGTCATACTGGAAAAGAGTAAATATTTTCATCACATTTTGCAAATGATATCCTTGTGATTTTTAGATGGTTGAACAGCTAATTAATGAACAAAGTTATAACTGGAACTCAAGTTCTCTGACTGCACGGGGTGCTTCCTCACATCCCAATCACTTATTTTTAAAAGTACAGTATAATTCTTGTAAACCTGTGATAACTAGACAGCCATGAGTACAAGCAATTTGGATGAAAAATCCCCAGGAACTAAGAAGATGCCCCCCAAAAGAATGGAATTGTAGTATTGTTTATCAAATATTAATATTTTATATGTGTCATTTAAAATCTTTCTCTTTTTCACATAAATAATCTTTCAAAATCTGAGTTTTATTACATTGTATTTTCTTTTTGTGTTTGTGTGGTGGCATGAGAGTTCACATTAGATCCTACTGTACAACTACTCCCAACATGATACTTGGGATTATGAAGTAGTGGGGATTGATTCTGGGGCTTCTATGTGCAAGGATGCACTCTGGGTGGTTGAGGCATCTTCTCAGTCTGACTTTATTTACTTTATTTTTTCACACAGTGTTTAAAGGGGTTTTAGGGTTATCTCAATTATGTATATCATGCTGCTAATTAAGGTTATAAAAATAATTGTTATCAATGTACTCTGGAAGACTTTGAAATGCAAATGATGATAAAGACAATCATTGAAGAATGAGGACCTGAAAAAAAATGGAGTCCAACATATTCTCCCACACTTAGCTTCCTAGATTATTACTGTTGAGAAAATTGAAGTATAGTTTAAAATGAATTATATACTATTTGCTGAAACAACATTCTAGTTCTAGTCAATTCTATATTATGCTGGGACGTTGACCATTCTTTATATAATTTGAAAAACTAATTTGAAGAGACTTTCCTGATTTCCATATTTGGGGCAATTGTTTGCATAGCAGCTGTGTAATAGTGTCTAGTAGAATAGTCTCAATCTAGGTGTTTAGCTTTGCTTACTACTAAAACAGTTCAGTACTCCACTTAATTCCTTAGCTCTTGCTCTAATAAACGTTTCTAGGCACTTCTCAGGACTAGATGCAGGCAAAAACTGACAAATACATAAATGATAATGGAAGAATATAATAAAATATTTACAATGTTTAGGATGGAAGAGTTATACTTTTAATAATTTTTTTCTTGTTAATCTTCTCCATGTTCCCCTTATGCTAAAGATGACTTATTTAGTTTTAATAAAAAGAAAACTATGTTTTATATTCCCTTGAAATGATAATTTCATAAATTGACCTCAAAAATATTTTGGACATATTTGAAAGAATCGAGGAATTTCTATCAGTGTTTCTCTGATATAATTTTTTACAACTAGTTTCAGTAGTATTTTTGCAATTCTGTGATTGGTTCTTTTTAAAATTGGGGCAATAATTTAAGGAATGTGTATAAGAGAAAAGACGTCAAGTGGAAGTCACTGTACCTGCTGAGTTCAGAAGATAGTTGAAAAGATAAAATGGGAATATAATTTGGTCAGAGCAAGATTACAAAACAAAAACTCAGCAGGCACATGGTGTCATAGTGGAAATCAGACATAAACAGTGAGACTAATCTGAAGTTGGAGAGATTTCTCACAACGAATGTGCCTTGTACAAGGAATTAAAAGTGCTGATAACTATGCAAATGAAAGGTTTAATATTAGGCATAATGACATCAATTAGATGGGGAAATCTGTTTCTTAACAGTGGCTTCTTAAGACATCAAGGAGATGGAGTAATCACATTCCTAACAGTGGCTTCTGCCATTTTGCCTGTGGAATGTTATTATACTTAATCTAATAAACCAATCTTGTTGCAACCTGTTTCTTTATAGTGGCTCATAAATTGACAGTAGTGCAGGCAAAAGTAGTTAATGTCATGTTGTTAGAGAAAACATAGACGCCATTGAAAGAATTTATATATGTGTACCTTAAAAACAGTAAAACTTTCCAAAATTGAAGAGCCTCACCCTGTCCCTTGGAATGTATGTTGAATGATTGGTATTTACAGGAAGATTTTCTGACAAGAAAAATTTACCTTCCACTCCATGCAAGTTACACAATCACAGTGTCTTGTTCTTGAGAAACTGCAAATTTTGTGAAGTTAAAAACAGTGATACATGCATTTCCCCAGGAGCATCAGAACACATATCATACTGTCCATTTTGTAGCAGTAAGTCACAATGAAAACTTTTAGCATATTATGATTTTAATTTTTAACCTACAACTCCTGATACTAAAATTCATCCATGACTGGTATATCCGGGTTCCTTATAATTGTCCTTTGCTTTCCTTTTTGTTTTTCTTCAAAAATTAAAATATTTACTATTCTTTTTGTTTGTTTTGTTTTTTAGGGCCACAACTGGCCATGCTCAGGGTTCCTCCTGATTCTGCACTCAGGAATCATTCCTGGCAGTGCTCAGGGAGACATATATTAAAGATCTAATCCAGGTGTGCCATGTCAAGGCGGTTATCCTACTTGCTGTACTATCTCTCCAGTTCAATAGTTACTATTCAAGTGACGGTTCTCAGCTTATAGAAGATGGCTTTGGAACCAGACCAGTTGAGATCCTACTTAAGTCTAAATCAAGTTAGGATATAAATCAATGGTGCCCAATAGGCCGGTCTTTAGCCCTAGGGAGAATTTTACCGTCTTTTCCTATTGGAAAGAAAGGTCTGCCCCACTCTCAATGACACTCATTCTTTAGTCTTGACTCTTTTACTTACTAGTATATGGCACTCAAAAACTTAAATTAAAAACTCTAGCAATCAGCTTTTTTATTAGTGTAGAGATATAAACACCTCTGTTAAAGCATTACAAAAATTGAGTGAAATTAAAAAAAAATTGAGTGAAATAGTCTGAGAAAGCCAACTATTACATAGGCATTAAAAACAAGTAATAAGAACAGAGACTGTATGAGCTATATGCCATAGCATGATTATTCTGTGAATATGATACTTGCAGTGCTGTATAGGCAGTGTAGCTTGGGACTAATGAAAAGTGTAGGCACCGTCTCTGTCATCAAAAGTTGCATGTTTTTTAAAAATTAAGAATTAAGTACACAATATTTTCTATGCCTTCGTTGTTGCTAGAAATCTTGATTTCTATTATATATGTATATATGTACTTTGTAAAGTATATATGTATATATATATATATTCATATATATATATATACACTTTACAAGGTACATTTTACATGCAAGCATGCTGCAGAGTATAGTAGCACAGATGAAAGAATTGTGCAAACTAGTTTCTGGTAAACTAGGAAGACTGAGAAACCAAAAGGAGGCTAACTTACAATGGGTCCTTTTGAAGTGTGAGGCACAGTTTTAAAATTTTACATGTAATTATCCCATAGAAACCTTATATTAACCTTCAATTATAAAGTTTACAATTATTCATGAATAAAACTTGAGGTATATTGTTAATGCTCAAGATTACCAAGATAATTAGCCGCTGAGCTTACTAAGGTTAGTTAGAATCTGAGTTTTAAGCCATGGCTATAGTGCTGCTTTTCATAGTTTAAAATAGTGTTTCTAAAACTTTTTTCTGTCCTTGATCCCCTTCCAATCTTGTATCTTATCTGTGACCTCCAGTCCTACGGGTTGGCCCCATAGTCCCTTACCATGCCCCCTCATTTACTTAATTTTCAGATGACCAGCTTAGTTTGAGGACTAATGGGGGTCTACACGGCCCCCAGTTGAGAAATGCTGTTTTAAAATAACTGATGTGGGGGCGGAAGGGGAGTACAGCTGGTAAGGCACTTGCCTTGTATGCAGCTGACCTGGGTTCCATCCCTAGTACCCAAGATTGTTCACCCAATCTATAAAGAAAGATCCCTGAGTACAGAGCAAGAAGTAAGTCACTAACAGAACTTGTTCTGGCCCCAGAAGTCAAAAGAAAATACTTGATATTCATATTGAAACCAGTATTAAAGTATTTCCTCTTTCAGAATTTTGACACCATTAAACATGCTAAACTATATGCTTGCTTACCATATGCTCTCTCTGAACGAAAAAAGGGACTAAAGAGACTGTCTAAATTTGTGTGAACATGTTCAAAAGTTAACTGATAGTTTCCAGTTCTCAAGATCCTTTGTAGACACTGCCCTGTTCTAATGAGTTGAAGGCTCAGATCTCAGTACCAGAGCTCAAAGCTGTTCTTAACTTAAACTGAAAACTTACTATGGTAGCAATTTAGCTCCCCGAGACACATGTTCAGGACAAAGCTTGGATCTTAAATCACTCACCAGAAAGAAGTAGAAACTGGGTATTTTGATACTATCTTATACTTACTTAAGCAGTGCTTTCAGATTGTTGGTCCTCTAATAGAAGCTCAAACATGCTATTTTTCCGAAACACTACCAGTTGCACAGCATTGCATTATGATTGCCAGATGGATATTTGAAATACATCTGTCTAACTAGTGCCCAGTGGAAACTGCATTTATCTAATTTACATGCACACACACACACACACACACACACACACACACACATACAATGTTATCTTTGCAAACATAAAATTAGTTTAAACTTCAAAATAAGCTATGAATAGTTCGTATTAAAAAGGTTAACATTTGTGCTTGATGTTTTTATGTTACTATTGCTGTGTTTATTAGCAACAAATTAAGTATGACTTTTAAGGCAAATAACTTTATTCAGTCACTCTAAGTGGATTCCTAATCACCTGATTCGAACATTTATCTGACTAAATATTGAATTCAGATTACTCTCGGTATTATGTCTACCTTCCATGAAGTGTTTCCACTGAATATGAATGAATCTCATGATCCACTGTTTAAAAAGTTAGACTCTGAGCCACATGGAATACACAGGATGATCAGCCTAGAATTTGGTCCAGGGTTGAGAGAGATAGCTCACATGACTGCTGGATTTTCATAAGACCCCAAATTCTATTCCTCACTCTGCATGGCCTCCTGGGACACCATCTAGTAGAACCCTGATGGTTACTCCCACCCTCCAGCCCTGTAGGGAGTGGTGCTTATGGCCACTGTTGGTCCTGATGGCCTACAAAGCAACATGTCATGGCATTGATGGGAGGGAGTACCCAAACCACCAGAACCATACTGCCAGGTTGAGTATCGTGGGAGAAGCCTTTGTCTCCATAGCTCTACTGGGATCACCTTCTCTCTACTCCACATACTAAGAGAACTATGTGCCTTTAGTCCTTATGGCTGAAAAATGGATTCATACTGTCCTTTCAGTGCTCATGATGGCAAAACAGATTCTGTTCCAGAATCATACATAACCAGAAATTTTGTTTTACCAACTAAAGAAACAGTATCTTTGAGATTAACTCATAAGATATCAAGACAGGGGCCAGAGAATTAATACAATGGGTAGTGTGTTTGCGTGCATGCAGCTGCCACAGTTTCAGTTCCCAGGACCACCACATCTGATCCCTTAAGCCTCCTTCAAGAAATGATTCCTTAGTGCCACTGGATAAGGAAAGGAGGAAGTGAGGGAAGGAATGAGGGAAGAAAGCAGGGTGGAAGGGAGTCACAGAAGCAAAGAAAGGAGGGAGGGAAGGAATGAGGGAGGGAGGGAAGGAAGGAAGGAAGAGAGAGGGAGGGAGGGAGCAAGCAGCTAATCAGGTTTAAAGGAGACTAATAGACATAATATTGACTAAAAAGCCATCTATGTGATGGCTTCTGTCAGAGGAAATTAGAAGATTGGAGAAACAAGGACTCATTGAAAATGAGAGTTTGAGCCACTGCGTAGATCAAGCCAGTGCTTCATTTGGAAGCTTTCAGGTCATATGTTCCTTTTAATTGTGTAGGCTGAGGGTGTTAGCAGGTCCATATTTAATTGACAACTTTTATCTTCAGAATTTACTCTCATCAGTCCTTGTTTGGTCTCAGAGGAATAAGTTTAGGGGTGGGTGAATTTTCAAATGTAACCTCTGCTGCCTCATGGATTACAGATTTCATGAGGATCATCATTTCACTTATAAATTCTAAAGGAAACATCACCTTGACCTTTAAGTGACCCTCAACTCATAGCATGCTATTGCTTCTATACGATAATTTTATAAGACATTTTCTTGACAATGCAGCTTGTTTTAATATAAACAAAAATGAGTTAATATTTGTTGTTTAAATTATGGAATGTCTTTTCAGCTTTATTTTGAAATAGAACATCTGAAGTAAGCTAGAAATAAGTCTTCCTCAACATTCTATACATTTGAGGAGCAGATTAAATTTTTTCTGCATGAAACTGTCTCTCTATGAAGGCTTGCCTCAGGAATCATAAACAGATTTAACACTAGCATCTCAGATTGACACAATCTGTCACAGTTTTGTGATTGTGATCACAGTATCTCTGATATAGATATTTAAAGCTGAACATGTTTAAATTTGTCTCTGTCCATTTGTTTTATTTATTTGTTGTTGGCTTTTAGGTCACACTCAGTGGTGCTCAGAGGCTATGTTGAAGTAGGTGCTCAGGGAAATATGTGGTATCAAATAGATTTTTTATATACAAAACCAGTTGATGAGGTAAAGGAGTAATCTATAATTTCTAGAAATATAAAAAAGCATCTGAATTACTCTAGGATAGGAAGATATTTAGAGATTTTTTTCATTCTCATCCTAGCCAATTGATTATTTGTCCTTTCCTTGCATTTTTTCAAGTGAGACGGACTTACTTCACTGCTTTTCTACAAGGCAGACTAAGCCTTCTTCAGACATTATACTTGTTATTTGTCAATTTCAGCTGTTTATCAGAAGAGACACTCTGTTCACTTACCTGGATAGTGTAATGCTCCAGCACATGTATCTAACATGCCATGGATTTATTTATGACAAGTAGAAGCTTTTCAAAATAAACTATAACAAAATTTCAAAGCATTTCTCATAGTTTTGTATGCATGTAACTAAAAGACTTTCTTGACTTCTGTGCAACGTGAGAAAAGAACAACACTACAAGTTGGGAATGCTGAAGAGAAAGACAGAAGGGACAGTACAGGGGTTAAGGCACATACCTTGCATGCAGTCATACCCTTTTGATCCCCAGCATCACATGATCCCCGGGGCATCTCTAGTGTGGCTCCAGAGGACTCTGAACCCTCAGGGGTGGCCCAGGTAACCCACTGCACCACAGGCTCCAGCACCATTGCATCCTAGGGTTTGGTTCTTGCAGGGGCTGTCAACTTCCTGAGCATTGCTTATGAGACCCAAGAGAAGTTGGAGAGAAATGAACACTCTCCTGCACTGCCCCTGGTCATGTGCAATGAAGGTAGTTTCAGAGAAAAACTTGACACTACCTTAGGAAAATACTCCTAATGTAGCAAATCTAGTGTTAGTAATACTATGAATGACATAGATTTGTACCCAAAGCAATGTTTTTTTTAAGAGTTTAACTGTCTGAATATAATATTATAAAGCTACTTTTTAAAAATAGAATGATCTATATGATGAACAACTTTAAGTAGACTATTTTTGTACAGATGAAGGAGGCCTATGTACTGATTAAAATTTTGGTCTGAAATAATTATTCTGGAGCGATAGCACAATGGGTAGGGTGTTTGCCTTGCACTTGGCCAACCCCTGTTCGATTCTTCTGCCCCTCTCAGAGAGCCCGGAAAGCTACCGAGAGTATTTCACCCCCACAGCAGAGCCTGAGAAGCTACCGTGGCATATTCGATAAGCCAAAAACAGCAACAAGAAGTCTCACAATGGTGAGATATTACTGGTGCCTGCTCAAGCAAATCAATGAGCAACAGGATAACAGTGATACAGTGATAAAAAGCCACACCAAGTGGTGTTCAGGTCTTATTCCTGGCTCTATGCTGCTGGCAGGAATTGGAGGACCATAGATGGTGCCAGGGATTGAACCCTGGTTGTCCAGGAGCAAACACTCTTCCTGCTGTATTATTTCTCTGGGCCCTGAAAATGTTTATATAAGTTATAAAATGGTCTGGGTTCAGCCTGCATCTTACATGGTCTCAGAACCTTCCAGGAGTGAACACTGAAACTTGAGCCATGAGTAAACCCTGAACACTACAGGTTGTAGCCTAAAAATAAAACAAAATAAATTATAAGGAAATAATGTCTAAGAAGCTACCATGCATGCCCAACTGAATCACACAGGTCAGTGATTTTAGCTGCACTACAACATTCAATCATGGTAAATGTTTAATAATGTAAAATGCTGGGGCTGGAGCGATAGCACAGCGAGTAGGGTGTTTGCCTTGCACGCGGCCAACCGTGCTGGATTCCCAGCATCCTATATGGTACCCCAAGCAATGCCAGGAGTAATTCCTGAGTGCAGAGCCAGGAGTAATCCCTAAGCATTGCCGAGTGTGACCCAAAAAGAAAAAAACAAAACAAAACAAAAACCATTGGTGACAATTTCACAGCAAAAGCACACCATTTGCAATTTTTAAACAACTCTGAGGAGTAAATATTTCCATAGCCTGACAAAATTCTCTCTATATGGTGAGTTTTTGCTTGTGTGCTAAATTTTTTATTATGAATGTTGCTCACTCTTCTTCATCATTTTAATCCCAAGGAGGCCAAGACTATGTTGACTATGGAATGCCTGCATTTTCCTCATTCTCAGACAATTATTTACCTTAATATCTCCGAAAAACTTATTTTGTTGAATGTGTGAATTAATAACACATCAGTCCTGCGTCTACTTTTTGTTTGGAATCCATTAGCAACTTAGTCTTCTTGGACTGAAACGGAGAACCTTAATGTGACCTCTGGCAGCCCCCAGTCAGTTACCTGAAGTGCAAGTTTTGATGAAAGGAATACTAGAATATCTTTCAACTATCTTTCTACCATGTGTTACTCTGACACTTGACTTTAATAAAAGAGTCATTTTTCTGCTACTTTGAAGTAGTACAGCAGAATTTCTTTTTGGGTGTAGGACCCACTCTGTCAGATGTTGTCAGTTTCAACAACCATGTCCTCAGGTATACTGGTGGAAAAGTGACATGAGTTGTTTTTATCCTCTGATAAATGATCTACAAAAGCACTAGCTTTTGTTTTTGCTTTCTCTTTTTCTTCTTTGGTATGAGATTGAAGACTCAGACTTGAAAAAATTAACTACTTTATGTTTGGTATTATAAGCTCTGTATATTCGTGTATGCCTAATTAGGCAAATGGGTAGTATTAGTTATTTTGGAACTACCTTTCGACCATACTTGGAGCAGCCCCACACCCTCCTCCCACCCACACACACCCCACCCCATAGACTTAGAATTTATCAATACAGTTATTCTTATTCTGAGGTGTTTGAGGCAAATTGACAATAAACACATCAGTAGTATTCATATGTATGGGTGAACTGAACGAGGAGAATGAGAATGATTAGGTTTCTTTGAATGAACATACTATCCTGTTTTTAATTTGTAAGTAGATGAGAAAGATGAAAAATGGTTGCTATATTCTAAATATTTAAAAAATTGCTACCAAATGAGCAATTGCATAGGTTTTCTATTAGATTTTTGTGTTTGTTTAAAATACTGTCCCAGGGGCCGGAGCAATAGCACAGCGGGTAGGGCGTTTGCCTTGCACGTGGCCGATTCGGGTTTGACCCCCGGCATCCCATATGGTCCCCCAAGCACTGCCAGGAGTAATTCCTGAGTGCAAAGCTTAGGAGTAACCCCTGAGCATTGCTGGGTGTGACCCAAAAAGCAAAAAATAAAATAAAATTATTTTAAAATAAAATAAAATAAAATAAAATAAAATAAAATACTGTCCCAAACTTATTTGTCTCAACAACTCCTGAGTGCTGAAGGACCGTTCACTCTTGGCAATTCCCAATTGGTAGCAGAGGTCTGAGAGTTCACTGCAGGCACCCAGAGGAGATATCAGGCATGTGCTCTTCCTACTTCAGATGTCTCTTGCTTTTATTATTTTTGGTTTTTATCATTTATATCATCCAAAGGAGAAATTCCAAATATATAGTCAACTTTAAAAAAAACTTCCCATTTGAAAAAAAAAGAAAGGATTTTAGAGCACATCCAGCTATGCTCATAGGATACTCCCAGCTCGGTGCTCAGGAGTCACCCTGGCAGTTCCCAAGGGACCATATACTGCCAGGAATAGAGCCCAGGATCTGACACAAGCAAAGCAAATGCTCTATCTCTAAGTCACATCACTGCTCCTTAAAATAATTACAGACTTTCTATCATAGCTAAGACATCCCTGTATGCTCCTCACTCATACTGTCCCACATAACATTTTTTATTTGTTTTCTCTCCTTCCTTCTCTCCTTCTCTCCACGTCAATCCAGGATCTCTCTCTCTCCCTCTCTCCCTCTCTCTCTCTCTCTCACTTTCTCACTAACCCCCATGTTATTTTAAAACATTTGGTTTAAATGTTGCAGATAGGATTATTACTTTACTTCTAAATGCTTCAATGAGCATATTTTGAAAACACAGTAAGTTATAGGTCATAAACACTTCGGTATACATTGCAATCATAATAAATGATTACATTATTCTAGATATGTCTTGAATGTACTTTTCAAGAGAGCATTGCCCAGGACTATCTCCTATGAACCAGAATTTAGCTAAGGCCTCAGAGTTAGATAATAGGTGAGGCTCTACCTAAAACATTGTGGGGAAATTAGAAGCATATGCCCTCAATTTCTCACAATCTTATCAACTTAGTACCAGAATTTCTATTCTAAAATTTATTTTCAGCCAGAGGTTCTGATCCGTATAGCATTATGAAGTAGCAAGCAGTTTTGTGGCATAGGTGATATTGAGTAAATATAACCAGAATGTTGCATACAAGAACCCTGTTTTCTTCTTTTGCTTAAACTGTATGGGAGCAAGAATTTGAGTACCAGTTTTGTTTTGTAAGAAGAAAAAATGCAGAAAAGAAGGAAATCCTTTTCAGTGTTTCTTCTGTGTGTCTTTATTTTGTACTGTATATGTTACAAAACGTTTTCACGTGTGTCTTCTGTCCTCATTTCAAGGGCTATAAGAAAATGAACATAATATTCAATCCATATGTTCTAATAATTTATTTATAGCATATATTTGCTAAAATACATTGTTTTCCCAATGAATGTAACTACTAATAATAGTCTTACCAGTATAATAGTTACTTAGCCAAAGACTAATAAAGATATACTATTTTTCTCACTATGTGCTTATTTGGTTTTTCACTTACTTTCTTTTTTTTTTTTAACTACACCTGGCAGTGTTCAGGGCTTACTCCTGACAAACCTCAGAACCATTTTCAGTGCCTAAGATAGGATCCAGGTATGATGCAAGGCAAGTGCCTGGCTCACTCTACGGTTTGTCCCTAATTTAGTTTTTAAAACAAAATCAAGCTATTTGTATTGAATTAATGTTTAAATTGCATTGATATTTATTCAATAAAACTCATTATGTTGAATTAACTCTTAGAAAATATTTAGATGCTCTTCTTTTTTCTGTTATATTCAGAATTTGTTAGGAAGTATGGTCCCAACAACCCTGATGAAATAGTTTTAATTTTATATATTCTTTTCTTCGAGGTCATGACTTCATTAAATTTTTTTTCTATTTATTTTTTGTAATACTTGTTTAATTAGTCTCTGTTTGACAATTTTGAAAGTTAATTTGGTAAGTCCATAATAATTACATGGTAACAAAGCCATAATAAACAAGAAAATTATGAACCTCTTGAAATATATTTTTTGTTAATGGGGAGAATGAAATTAAAAAAAAGCAACTTTTTGACAGATATTGATCTCATGCTGAGGAACCCAGACTAGTTGTTTTCATAGGAATTAAATTTAAGTAAGGACTTAGAAATACAGTTCTTAATTTTCCCTGTGCTATCTACTTACATTCTCTTCAGTGGCCATCCCTCAATAGCCTGCTTTATTATATAAATATCACCTTGTCTACTCCAAACTAATCTGCTATCAAACGAGTTAATTTAGATACTCTATAACAGTATGCTTAATGTAAAATGAAATTATATTCTTTGATATCTCTCTTAGTATGATTCCTTTGTACGATTTCTTTGGTTAGTCACGTTGACTTTTTATTAGCACACATATTTTGTCAATGACCTTAATCTGTACTTTGGAATGGTATTAAATGTTCTGTATGTACATGTTTTGATAATTTATTCAATCATATATGGGAAGTACTGTTTTAATGGCCTTCCTTTTCCTTACTTTTGGGGAGTGCTCTCAAGTGGTGGTTAGGAGACCTGGGATCGTTGCCCAGAAACTCTTGAACAAATAGCCACATTCAGTGTGAGGCCAAGGGAATTGTGCTGGTGGAGTACCAGTGATAACATGCTCCATCCTCGCATGCTCAGCAGCCTTCCATGCCCACCTGTGTTTCTCAGAACCCACAGGGCTGTTCCTGGCAATGAGAGGAGACCATTGCATGACTGGAACAGAACAGGGATTGGCTGCATGCAAGCCATGCACCTTAACACTTCTACAAAGATGTAGTTGTCCTTCTTCTCAACCATGTTACTAATTACATTTGTAAAAGAAACTTATTTTAAGAGATTAACTTCACAGGAAATAGAAAGCTTATCCAGGGAGGCAATTGACTACTTTCACCTTATTATGGATTCATACCAGACTGAGAATTTTTAGAGGATATTAATGGTTGTCACGTATTTTGTATACTATCATTTAAAAAGGCAGTTTAAAAAGACTTATTAAGAAAGCATTAAGCAGTGTTCTTTCCAGTCATGGCACAAAGCAATCTCTTCAGTGAAACAGCTTTACCTGGTTCTATACTTGGTAAATTGATAGACCATGAACAGTTGAACCAGCTTAATATAGAGCGACCCAAATATTTAAATTTAATTAAGAGATGAAATAAGTTCAGAATATAGTCAGTAGCGGTCGGTCAATAAATTAATAACAAATACTTTAAAATGAAGATTTCTTACGTGTTTTGGAGGCTTTTACAGTCAGAGCACAAACATTCTACCATATTGGTATTAATATGCAAGTAGGTCGAAGTGATTATTGTTAGAGTCTATAACACTGTTTTATTCAAAGCCACTAACCATTAATTAAGTCTCCTGGGAACACTATCTTGTGTTTACATTGTGGAGCTGAAAGTGGAGATACGAAGACTGATTTGTAGTAGGTAAAGAGAAAGCCAGATTTCCCACTTTCCTAACTGGTTGTTCGGGGTGGTAGGTAGTGGCCAGTATAAATAAAGAAAACCCATTTCCATTTATACTTAAATGAGAAAAGTTCAAATAGCTACTCTAGGAAGGCTCATTAATTTCACAATGTTAAGTGTTGAGTTGTTTTTTGTTTGCTTTCAGTCTTACGACAAAATGATTTTATTTGTAACTAACCAGAAATATTTAAGGTGAAATAAACATTTGCTTTATTCTCTGCACATCATTGAGTTGATTCCCTGTCAATAGAATCAACAGCATCTAAAACTGATCCTCTACATAAAAATAAGCCAATTTGGGGCTATTTTGGGGCTGGAGAAATAGTACAGTGGCTAGAATATTTGTCTTATATGTAACTCACTAGGACTGATCGCCAGCATCCCATATGGTCCACTGAGCACTGCCAGGAGTAACTAACTAAGTGCACCTTCAGGAATAACCCCTGAGCGTTGCCAGGTGTGGCCCCCAAAAACAACCAAAATAGAATCCAGTTTGTTTGTTTTGGAAAGTAGAACTTGGGGCTACATTGAGGCATTAGCTCTTTAGAAAACAAATTCAGCATATATTAAGGATTTTAGATAGATTCATATATTTGGAAATGAATCTAGAAATAGACTATTTGCTGTTAATTCACCATACTGTGATTTTCATAAACAAATATATAAAATTATTTTGGCCTCAGCCAAAGTTACTGGGCCTTGTTCAATTAAATACTGTGATGTACATGTAGAGAAATCTGAGAAATTCCCTCATAGAAAAGAAATGTAAATATGAATGCTTCCAAATCTTTTACTACTTGGAATTTGAAGACAGATGAAAACTCTCAGCTGAGGACCATTTTATTATTCCATTGTTTCCTCCAACTTATTGTGTCCTTCAAATCAACCACTAATAATCTTGAGTTTTGCTTCTGTTTCTAAAATTCTACTTTAAAATATATACAAATATCCCAGACTGGAGTGATAGCACAGCGGGTAGGGTGTTTGCCTTGCACACAGCCGACCTGGGTTTGATTCCCAGCATTCTATATGGTCTCCTGAGCACTGCCAGGGGTAATTCCTGAGTGTAGAGCCAGGAGTGACCCTTGTGCATCACCACGTGTGACCTAAAAAGCAAAAAATAAATAAATTAATTAATTAAAATTTAAAAAATAAAATATATACAAATATCCTTCACTACAGTAGAAGTTGTCTCAAGAACAATACCTGATATATTTTGTCTCTAGATTTTAGCAGAGGATAAGAGCTCAGTAAGGAGGGATAAATTAATAAAACCATCTATAAAGTGATCTTCAATGATGTGATTGAATCCTAGAGGTAATGGATTGGGAGAAATTGGGGCAAAACTATAAGCATTGATTATTCAGAAACATGTAGTGAGAATTAATGAGGTAGATATGAAAATTATGTTGAAGTTAATGAAAGTTTGAAAATATAAAATAATCTTAAATAATAGAAAGTACTAGCCTAAGAAATTTGAAAAATGGCTTACTACAGAAAAAGGATCAATTGTAGCTGCATTTTAGGGAAGCTATGTAACAAAAGCTGTGCTACATTTATGCATGCTTAACTCTATTTTTTATAATTCTTTTTGGGGGGAACTAAACATTTTCCATGTGTTTTATATTATGGGATCCTTAAAGTATGTTGTACTTTAAAAATACTCATAAACAAGAAAGCTCAGTGTTGATTGCTAAGGAATGAAAGTATGCAGTAAAGTACAAAGGGACAGAAATATTTTTGGAACAATGAAAGATTATTCGTGTAAATACTGGGGCCAGAGAGATAGTAGAAGGATCAAGGCACTTGCTTGCACACAGTTGACCCCAGTTTGATTTCTGGCATTATGTATGTTTACTGAACTTTTCAATGAGAGACCTCTGAGCATGAGCCAGGAGTGAGCCCTGAGCCCCACTGGATGTCGACCCAAAACAACAAAAAAACAAACAAAAAAGATGTATTTAATTTTTTCTATCAGATATAATTTCATGATCAGAGCACAGCCTCAGTAAATTTATGATCACAGCACACATTCAGTAAATTATCCTAAATTCATTTATTAGTGTATGGACCTTTTAACCAAAAAAATTAAATCTGTTTTTAATCACCCAAGTGATATTTATTATGATAATTTTCTGTTTATGATGTTTGTTTTTTAACTGAAGGCTTTCCTGATTAAAATAAAATACCCCCTCCTGATAGCTATTTTAGAAAATACACACAATATAAAGAAGACAGGAAGAGACAGAAATCATCACTGTATCATTCTAAGGCCGGTATTATAACAACTCTGTTTTTTTTCTTTAGTAATTTTTATTTGCACTGTTGAAGAAATAATATGCAAATTAACTTATTTTTCTAAGGTTCTACATTTTTGCATAATTATATCATAAATCTTTTCTTTGATATTTTTAAATATCAAATTTGAAGTTGCTTGAACTATATTCTCTGTATCATATGCATTTTCCTAATGTTTGATAGTTAACCAGTTTCTTATACTTTTGTTGATATTGTTAATATTTCAGGATATGCTCATAAAAGTTCTTACACTGAGGGATTAAATGCTATTCCTTCTATTACATGATATTACAATTTCAGGTATATTTTTCATTTATCAGACTAAATAGTCTAGTAGTTTTCTTTTCTTTCCTCTTTTTAAAAGACTGTATAGCTGTGTGTCTCACATTCTGCCATGGTGAGAAGATAGTGGATAAATATGTGATCTTCTGGGGCTGGAGCGATAGCACAGCAGGTAGAGTGTATGCCTTGCACAAGGCCAACCCAGGTTCAAATCCCAGCATCCCATATGGTCCCCTGAGCACCGCCAGGAGTAATTCCTGAGTGCAGAGCCAAGAATAACCCCTGTGCATTGCTGGGTGTGACCCAAAAAGAAAAAAAATATGTATATGTGGCCTTCAGAGCCACATAGATCTGGTTCTGACCACTGTATTTTTGAAATTCTGTTTATGTGACATTGGCAAGTTAAAGATCCTCTCAGAGTTGAAATTTGAAGATGAGAGTTGCAATTTGAAGATGATATTTCCCATTCAGAGTTTTATACATATGAGGTTTAATAAGTTACTAATATATTTTAAGCTGCTACCACTAGGATTTTTAATCAGTAGAAAAGAATGTTATATAATAATAGTTTTATACATACTATTTTTAATAAGTTAATAATAGAAAATACTTTTCAGAGTACATGAAACTATTGGATGCATTAATCAGTGCACTTTTCTTTTTTGTGCCATCAACCTCTGCCAGAGGGCTTTACTTAAGGAAACTCTGTTTACTTCCTCTAATTCAATGTATCACCTCCAGCTGCTTCTTATCCTACTTCCTGAGCACTGAATTTGGTTAATTGCAAAACCAGCCTAGATGCTATTGCTCTTATTGAAGTGTAACAATGGGAATCACACTCTGATTGCTTTATTAAAGTAGCACAGTATGTCCGGAAGGACCAGGGCCAAGTTTTGTAGCTAATTGCAAACATTATACTTCTGAATCAGTAAGGAGAAAGGAAAAATAGTTTTTAAAAATTTTTACTTTGATCAGAGCCTAAGTACAGCATGGACTATATTTTAAACTGCAACCACTAGGATCTTTTAGCAGTAGAAAAGAATATTATATAATAGTCTGAGCAAAAGTTTAAAGTTTTACTATGGCAGCTGGCCATTTTCCAGACACACACCCCTGCCTAGTATTATAATTTAGAATTGCCTTTTGATGTTTTTTGAGTTTTGTTTTAAATTTAGAAAAAAAAAATTAAGGATTTTAAGTACAAAGTAAAAATTGTAATAGTAGCATTAAATAAACTCAAATAGGAATATAACTACAAATTCACATACAGAGAAAACATGATTAGGCATCATCCTTAATAATTATATGGCAAAAAGTCATAAAACTCACTGCTTATGTAAACTAGTTATTACATAGCTTAACTTGCATTAAAATAAATACTTCGCTTTCTTCCTTGTCATTTGAACTTATCGGTAGTAATTATGGAACAAACTCTATATAATGGTATGCTCATTTAAAATGGACCGGTAATTTAGGTGCTAGTTCATTTGGTAAACATTCTATCTTAGAATATCTCTGTAGTGTTTTATAGATATTTTAGGAAAACTTTTGTCTTGAGTGTTGTTCTTATTTATAATTTGCAAAAGGACATATATAACTCTCAATCAGATTTATGAATAGCTCATATATAAAATTTTCTCTTTAATGTCATCTGAACTAAATAGTTAAAACCTGATATTATTGGATGTTGGATGTTTAGACATATTCTGATAAATTCATCATGTGCCATCTGCTAAAATAGTTCTTGCTACCAGCCGCTTTATTTCACTAGTAGTCATTGTGGGTGCTTATGCATATGTTTGCTTAACTCCATTATCAATTTTCTATATAAGTTTGAAAATACTTTTACATAAAACATATTAGACAAGTAAAATTTTTGTATTTTAATAGGATAAATACTGTAAGTATATTAGGACCCAATAAAGTCTGCACTGCCTTATTTTCTGTGTTATCCTTTTCATCTTCTGTGATAAGAATTGAGAAAAGTGAACCATTTTATTCCCTGTAGTTCTTTTTAAATATGGTGACCCATATGTTACCATATGGTAGACATCTGCTTTTATCAACTTCATTCGGGTCCTTAAAGCTAGAAGTGATGCATTAACACTGAATTTATGCTAATTTTTACTGCAATAGCACAGTTAGTTGAAAACCATTTAGTCTGGCAGCAGTGGTTTTCAGATATAAGGAAGTACACAGGGAAGAATAGAAATCATCACTATATATTTATTTTTAGCTATCTCTTTTTATCAGGTGATGGTAACTTTCCCAGTGGCTTCATGGTTTGCAACTTTGTCTTGCTTGAGATTTTTTTTCCTGTGATAATCATTTGCTGTTATAAACTTCATAAGGCAATTACATTTTATTGAGCATCATCAGGCTAAGCTCCATGTTGCATCTATTTCAGGGCTGGCGAGATAGTACAAAAGGCTAGGAGAAGCAGACACTAGACTCATGTTCCCGGTACTATATGAGTACCAGGCACCATTGGTGCTAACCTGTACCAAGAAGAATGGAATCTATTTTCTGTTGCATGAGAAATAACACAAAAAAATTATTAACTGCTCCCAAGGAACACTGAGACACCTCCTTCATGCCACTAGTGAATCAAATCCTTATTTTAGTTGCCAAAATGAATCAGTGTTACAGAAACCAATAATTTTGTCTTAATTATATTAATCATATTACAATTCCGCATGGCACCTTTGTACCATAAATGACACAGAATCCAGCTGCATATCACTAACGCAGTTCCAGGATTTTATTTTATTATTATTATTATTATTATTGTTTTTTGGGTCACACCTGGCGATGCACAGGGGTTACTCCTGACTTTGCACTCAGGAATTAATGCTGGCAGTGCTCAGGGAACCATATAGGATGCTGGATTCGAACCCTGGTTGGCCACATGCAAGTCAAACATATATATATGTATGTATATATATGACTCTTAATGTTGATAAAGTTGCTCATATGTGAAATGAGTTACGGGTTACTAAGTATCTGTATCTTTGTTCTTTAATGAGGAATATCAGGCTTTTGTTTGGTTTTCTTAAAGAAAATAAACCTTTCTTCTCTAGTCACTCAGCATTAAAGGAATTCTCACTAGATTAGCTTCATTAAACAGTTATACAGAGTAGTTAAAGGCTGGAGACACGGTTCACTGGATAAGACTTTTGATTTCCGTGCAGCCAGCCTAGGTTCCAGCCGCCCCACCAAATTATGTTCCCCTGAGTCAGGCTAGGAGTGATCCCTGAGTGCAGAACCAGGAGTAAGCCTTGAGCCATAGTCCAGTGTAGCTTCAAAATCAACAAACAAAAAGCCACAATTTAAAAAGAAAATCCTGTTTACAGACATTTTAATGCACCCATCTAAAGCATAAAATATGTCTAGCAGTAGTTTGGAAACAATGTTATTATATTTGAAAGGCATGCAACAACTCTTTTTTTATTTAAGGCAACAGTATAAACACAGACTTCAGAGAAATGAAGCAAATCTTCAAATAGAGAGAGTAAGTCAAAACCCAAGAGGAAGAACATATGCCATGAGAATTCTTAGAACAACAAGACTAGGTTTATAGGGAGGAAATAGAACAGAGTAAGAATTTAGAGTCAAGACCTCTGACTTGAGAAGCACTCCAACCCATCTTTGCTTCTTAGGAAGATGGAAAGCAGTCTTGTTTCTCATACACAAATAAACTCTGAATTGAGGAGAATGAAATCTTGGTCTGCTTGTAGTTTGGCAGAATTAAGTCATGAAGTGTGATCCCTGGGCCACCGGAGATCGGGGGATAGCAGGCAGAGGACCTCTGCTTCCGGGTCCCATTGAGTCCAGAGTCCAAGGTCACAAAGTACCGCATTATCTGGGTGCCATGGGACTTCATTCATGCTTGAGGCTCGGCTGGAGCGTCCAGAAAGTGGCCTGGAGCGTGGTGGTGGTTGGGTACTGGAGGTACCTCACAGGCCACCCTCCAGATCTCAACGGCTGCTCCTCTCAGGCAGGAGTAGCAAATGAGGCCCCCATAGCCATGCCACCGGACTGCACGCCAGGCTGTTGTCACTCAGGGCGCCCAGAGGAGGGTGGGTGAGAACCCTCCCCGCCCCAAGGGACCCAGCCCTGGAAGCCACCCTCTTCCACTACCCAACCGCCTCCACACTCCAGGCTGCTTTCCAGATGCTCTGGCTGAGCCTCACACATAAATGAAGTCCCATGGAACCTTGGAATTTGTGACCTTGGACTCCGAACTCAACGGACCGGAAGCAGAGATCCTCTGCCTGCTATCCCCCAGTTTCCAGTGACCCAGGGACAACACCCAGAAGCCACACGCTGCCACACCCTGCCAGCACCAGATAATCTCCTCATCCAGCCACCCTCCAGATATAGGCTGCTCCTCCCAGATGGGACCCAGCCCCGGCAGCCAACCTGCAGTACCCTCGAGACACATTATAAGACACTTCCTACACATTTTCCATAATTACCACACCATATTTGATGGAGTTCAGACGTAGGCAACAAATCATAGAGAGTAATCACAAATCACGAGTCATGAAATCCTGTTAATTGTCGATTTCTCAAGCGGGCTCAGTAACCTCTCCATTCGTCCTTTCCCTGAAATTTTAGAAGTCTCTCTTGACTCGGCCCTCCCAAGAATGTTGCTCTGGAGGCTCTTTCAGGGTCAGGGGAATGAGAAGCTTGTTACTGGCTTTAGCATATGAATACACCATGGGAATCTTGCAAGGCTGTCCCATGTGGGCAGGAAACTCTCAGAAGCTTGCTAGTTTCTCCCAGAGAGAGAAGTAAGCTACAAGACATTGCGGCTGCAAAGCGGCCGCGCACTTCTGGGAGCTTGCTTTTAAGTCTCTGGATGTTGGCCAGTGATGGGATTTCACACACCTGAGCTCCTCTGCCAGAACGTTCAGGCCTGAGGCCTGTCCGAATGTGTGGAGAGGGGCCTCGAGCATGGCTGTGGTTATGTTCCAGTGGTCTTAGGCCACCGGGAGCTCTGCTCAGGGCGGGGAGGGAAACTGGAGCTCATCCCCTCTGAGGGGCCCCGGTAAAGATAGTCAGGCGCGGGGGCAAGAGTTCTCCCTCTTGGAGAACCTGGCAAGCTACCGAGAGTTTCATGCCTGCTTGGGAGATCCTGGTAAGCTCCCCGTAGCATATTCATATGCCAAAACCAGTAACAATGATGGGTCTCATTCCCCTAACCCTGAAAGAGCCTCCAATGTGGCACTGTTGGGAAGGACTAGTAAAGAGAAGCTTCTAAAATCTCAGGGCGGGGTTGAAGCCATAGCACAGTGGGTAGGGCAATTGCATTGCATGTGGCAGACCCGGGTTCGATTCACAGCATCCCATATGGTCCCCTGAGCACCACCAGGAGTAATTCCTGAGTGCATGAGCCAGGAATAACCCCTGTGCATTGCCGGGTTTGACCCTTCCCTCTCCAAGAAAACACTAAAATCTCAGGGCTAGGACAAATGGAGACATTACTGAGACTGCTAGAGAAAATCAATGATCAACAGGATGATGATGGTGACACACACATATACATACATATACACCTCTCGGAGAGCCCAGCAAGCTACTGAGAGTATCACGCCCACACAGGCAAAGTCTGGCAACTTCTCCGTGGCATATTTGATATGTCAAAAACAGTAACAATAGGTCTCATTCCCCTGACCCTGAAAGAGCCTCCAATTGTTGAGAAAGACGAGTAAGGAGAGGCTGCTAAAATCTCAGGGCTGGGAGAAATAGAGACATTACTGGTGCCCGCTTGAGTAAATTGATGAACAACAGGAATGTCAGTGATAATGACAGTCATGAAGTACCCTATGTATATTTCAGAAAGAAGTGATAAGTTAGCCTGGTGTAATTCTAAATTGTAGTCTTTGTCTAACAGACTTATACTGACTGATTTTTTTTTCTTTAATAGTCTGTACTGTTGCCTTTTCTACATTTCTGCCGACACTCAAGAACAGGCCTGAGAAGCTCATGTAACCCACTGACACTCTTTGGAGGGTAATTCAAAATAAGGCCTAATGTGATACTCTGATTAAGAGCTTATTTTTAGTACAAAGTAGTAAAGCTGTTCTGTGGATGGTAATAGCATGCTTGAAACTCATTTTTGCTTAACACTCCAGACATGATATACCTCTCAGTTAAATTTCTACCTTCCACCACATCTAGAGCCTCAGGCCCTCAAGTTTACCTGCTATTCCATGAGGATGGATTGTTTAATTTCTTCATTGCAGGTCTCAAGTCTAAAATATTCTTGCCACAGGTTACAAATACTTACGTGTTTCCAGTTCCATATCGTGCATTAATCAAATGTGATATTCCTTCTTTTCCCCAAGAAAATGATTTCATACATATTCTCTGCTAAGTTACCACAAACATACATTCTTTTGTTTCCCTATCACAACCATCTCTTTGATATTTGTTTATTGCTTTGCCACATCATCATAATTCTCATTAAAAATTAGGATTCATGGATAAGAAAGACCCATTGCACTAAGGTCATGCCTGCCACTTCTTTGCAATTTTTTTTGTATTTGATTATTTCCAATGTGTTTGTTTCTTCCAACTCCTGAAAACATAACAAAAATTCTTCAATCATGCATAAGATATATCAATCTAGTCATTCTTCATAATCAGACTCTGAGTTCATTCCAACAGTGTTCAACTGTGAGTGCTCTACCAGAGAATCAAGACATTTTAGGAATGAGAGTGATCTTAACAATCTTTGATATTCTCATTTACAGAGAAAAGAAGACATGAGATGATTAGGTGAGTTGTTGTGATTAACTTAGTAATGGAACCAAGACGAGAGCCATAGTTTTAGGTTTCTTTCTCATTCTCATTAAACAATACCATCAATGATGAATATACCATCAATGATTTTCAGAGTATCACACAATAAAGGGCAGTTATAACTTCTGTTTTAAGATATTTTTTGTATATTATTTCTGCTGGAGGGAGATCAGTATAGACATAAACAGGACAAATAATAACACCATCCAAAGGAAAACATATTCTTACATTCCTTGGTGAAATCATCTACATTAATTGGAATGCCATCTTAAGGTAGAACTGAATTGGAAAACTGAATATAATATTATGATCAATATTTGTGGAAAATAAAATATGGACAATTAAGTAAAGTGAACATTAAATGAGCATTAAATCAACACAATACTTGATAAATGCTGACTACCAAATAATCAAGGGCATAAATTTTTGGAGGCTAAGACCAAATTCATTCTTTCTTCATGGAATTCATGCTTGTTCACACTGAAACAATTAGTTGATGTATTAAAATTAGTGCATAAATATTCTCTTTTACTGTAGGGTAAAATTTCCCCTCGTAAACAGGAGAAAAGAAGTTGTAAATAAAGTTAAAGTGGCATTTAAGACCAAGGGACAGAATTCAATGAAAACATCTGTCAGAGAAGAATCACATTTTAAGGTTTCAGCCTGTCATCCACATGTTTATACTCTTCTGTATGCATCTGAAATTGTGATATATATATCACAATTTATATACATATATATGTGTATGTATATATATATATGTATATTTATATATGTTTGGGAGCCACTCCTCATAGTGTTCAGATTCCTGTCTTTATACTCAGGCATGATCACTCCTGATGAGTTGGGAAAATTATACAGGGAGCTGGTGATTAAATTCAGGTTGGTCACTTCCAAGGCAAGTACTCTACCTGCTGTCACTCCGGCCCCAGGTTTTCAATATATTTGATGACTCAAAAATGATACACATTCAGTAGAAACCATACTTTGAAATTTTTTTATTCTCTCAGGTTATTCATGCTGTGATGTTGGATAGTCTGTTACTTGACTGTGGATGAGGATAAGCAGCCAATATTTTATGAACTGTTTTCACTTCTGGTTCAGTATGACACAAGAGGCTCAGCATTTCATTGTAAAGTTGATTCTATTTTTGATGAGTTTGCTCACCTGTAGGCTAATGTAAACCTACCTAAGGTAGATGAGGCCAAGACATGGTATTGGCTAGGTAGATGCAGAAAATGCATTTTCCGTTTTTTGTTGTTTTTTTGGGGGGGAGTTGCAACACCCAGCAGTGCTCAGAACTTACTCCTGGCTCTGTGCTCAGGGATCACTCCTGGTTGGGCTCAAGGGTCCATGTGGGGTACTGGGGATTGAACCCAGGTTGACGGTGTACAAACTGAGTGCCCTATTGCTCCAGCTCCTCATTTTGCTAGTTTTACTTTAGGAGAGGCCTATCAGGAGAGGACTATTAGAGAGGCCTCTTCATAAATTAGCCGACCCATATTGAACTTTTTCATGAGCTGAAATATTTGGATAGATAAGCTAAAGGGCATTTATCTAAAGAATATTAAAATATTAGTTTGATATGATATGCCCATATATGGCCCTAATGTACTATAAATATAGTCCAAATAAGAATCATCTCAACTTGTCCACTTTCTTCATTAGATCCTTTAACATATTAATCATAGCACTGTAGCACTGTTGTCCAGTTGTTCATTGATTTGCTTGAGCAGGCACCAGTAACATCTTCATTGGAGACTTTTTGTTACTATGTTTGGCATATCGAATACGCCATGAGTAGCTTGCCAGGCTTTGTTGTGTGGGCAGGATACTCTCAGTAGCTTGCTGGGCTTCTGAGAAGGAAGGAGAAATTGAACCCAGGTCGGCCTCATGCAAAGCAAATACCCTACCTGCTGTGCTATAGTTCCAGTTTTTTTAAATTCCCAGATGAGTCTTGTAAAAGTAAAAACCACGAAAATGTGACATTTTCCCTGAGATAATGCCCTCTTAGAAATTTTAATTCTCGTGGTAGTTTATCCTAAACCTCCAGCAATTTATTAGTCTCAATTAAAAATGTTCTGGATGAAGTTGTTCCAACTGGGGCCTTAGCTTCCAGACTCTTGTTCTTCAGAAGCTATGAGGATCTGCGTCCACCTGTTTGTCTCCCAAGAGCCTCCTTTTGCACTATGACCTCAGTTCTCTGAAAGATTTAAGAGCTATTGATTTCAGCTTGTTCAGCATTTTTCTTACTGTGAGGATGAGTAATAACTTCTAAACTTTATATGTCAGACTGAAATCATCTGAGAATAATAGTTTCATTAGAGCTTGGTAATAATGTCATCAAGGTTACAGACACATAGAGTAGTACACAAGTTCAGCTCCAATTTACCCCAATAGAGTGAGTATTGCAAAAAATGAATCACAGTTTTTCATTTTCCAGTTCATAATAAAGTTGTGTCTGCTCAGTAACTGAAATCTACTATATTTGCAACTGCATTATTTTGTAAAAGACCACACAGAGGGCCATAATATAAAGATAGAACAGGGGTTTGGATGCTTGTTTCCATGCAATTTACCCAAGTACAGTCTCTGGCGCCCCATAAGGTACCCTGAGCAGTGCCAGAAGTGATCACTGGGCAAAGAATCAGAAGTAAGTCCTGACTTCTGCCTGAGCTCTGCCTGGCCCCAAATTCAAAAATTGGGGGGAGAAAAAAGGAAAAGAAGGGAGGGAGGGATAGGAGAGCAGGGAAGGAGAAAGAAAGAAAGAAAGAAAGAAAGAAAGAAAGAAAGAAAGAAAGAAAGAAAGAAAGAAAGAAAGAAAGAAAGAAAGAAAGAAAGAAAGAAAGAAAGAAAGAAAGAAAGAAAGAAAGAAAGGGAAGAGGAAGGGAAAGAAGAGAGGGAGGGAGGGAAAGAAGAGAGGGAGGGAGGGAAAGAAGAGAGGGAGGGAGGGAAAGAAGAGAGGGAGGGAGGGAAAGAAGAGAGGGAGGGAGGGAGGGAGGAGGAAAGAAGGGAAAGGAGGGAGGGAGAGGAAAGGGAGAAAGAGGAAAAAAGGAGGGAAGGAGAGGGAGGAATGGAAGAGGACGGAGAAAGTGGAGGAAGGGAGTAAAAGGGAGTGAAGCAGAGAGTAAGGGGGACGAAGACAGGGAAGAAGAGAGGAAGGGAGAGAAGGAAATGAAAGAAAAGAAAAGGAAGAAAGGAAATCCCAAAATCCTTTGGAGCTAGGGAGAGTACTCAAGAGGATAAATTGCTGCCTTGAATGAGCAAGGATGAGTTAGATCTCTGAGACCAGACCACCTGGAAGACATTGCAAGGTCTCTAGATGTGCTGGATATGACTGGTGGCTCCTGAGCAAGCACTACATCAGCAGGCTTTCAACACCATCCCCGCATCCCACAGGAGAGCCCCACCCAGATACTTTATTTAAAAAGTTACAAAGCACTATCTGAAATTTCAGCATGGATCTTTGCAACAAACTTTCAATTTTGGATAAAAATGTACTATTTGCAAAGCCCAATAAAGTAATAGCACAATAAAAGAGGGTATGCCTATATACACACAACTATGATATATTAACTTAGGTATAAGTGATTATAGGTATGCTTATACTCACTTAAAGCATAATTCATAGGAAGCACCCAATAAATTGCTAGAATTAAAATTCCCAACTCTGTTTTTTATTTTTTAACAAGGCAGGACATTAGGCAAGAAAGTATTGTCAGGGAGTGTTGGAATACGACAGGTGTTTCTCTTGGCACTCTTTAGGGCATGAGATCACTGTTTGAATGGGTGTCACTTGGAAATCTCCACCCACAGTTTCCAAATGAGATTAGTCATTATTTAGGCATCATATGAAAACAGAGAAAAATATGTTTTGACCATAATAAAGTGAAACTTTCCCAAATATTGACAAATTGTCAACATTGGGTAAAAATTGATGATTGTAACACAATTCTATTGCTTTATCTATGTTTTCTTTGTAAAGAACCATTTCATGGATGACCCTCTATTTATTTATTTATTTATTTTTGCATGGCAGAGCCTGGCAAGCTACCCATAGCATATTTGATATGCCAAAACCAGTAACAAGTCTCATAATGGAGACATTACTGGTGCCCGCTCAAGCAAATCGATGAGCAATGGGATGACAGTAATACAGTGATTTCTTTATTTATTTGTTTTGGGGTATTACTCAGAAAGACATTCCCAGTGCAGTGCTCAGAGATCACTCCATCACTATGAGGACTCTCGGGTGCTAGTGATCAGACCAAAATATCCTTTCTTTTTAACAACCAAAAAAAAGTGGTTTAACATAGGGAAAAAATACACACCAGAAATACAAGCAACTCTCCCTTCCATTTGCTGCTGCTGTTTCAGCGAGCTGAATTCACACACATCTGGCTGCGGTGTCCACATCCTTAGTTGTGTTGCTCATCAAGAGTAGCACATCTGCTTGCAGGGTGTTTACACAAAGAGCCACAGTGTTCCCCAGGAATACCAGTTAGTTGTGCTGCTCCTGCACATTCTTTTCATAGTATTCTCCAGGAGTCACTGTGGTGCTTATACCTGTGTGTACTGGCATTTGCTCTCCTGGTTTGTGACTCACATACCTTTAGTTGCAGTTCTTATCAGGGCTTACACTCTTTAGGTGCTCACAGAGAGTACCAGAGAGTGGAGAAGCAAGGACATACTTGCCCAAGGACATTAGGGCACATATGGGAGACTGGACATCAAATCCACAACTGTATGCCCGTGCTTTCTTTTCTCCATCCTTTCTCCCGTTCTCCCTTCTACCCTCCATTCTCTCCATTCTCTCCATTCTCTCCTTCCTTCCTTCCTTCCTTCCTTCCTTCCTTCCTTCCTTCCTTCCTTCCTTCCTTCCTTCCTTCCTTCCTTCCTTCCTTCCTTCCTTCCTTCCTTCCTTCCTTCCTTCCTTCCTTCCTTCCTTCCTTCTTCCCTCCATCTCTCCTTCCTTTATTTTTTGAGTCACACCTGAATGTTCTCAGGGCTTACTTTTGACTCCATGCTCAAAGGACTATATGTGGTGCCAGGAACTAAATTAGGGTCATCATGGACACAAAGGAAGCACTTTAATCTCTGTCCTGTCTCTCTAGTCCTTGGAAGGTGCTTTTAGTCACTAAATCATTCCCTAAAACCCATGTATTAAATTTTTGTGCCTTCCCTAACTTCTTCCTTCCTTTCTCCTTTTGAGACCAAAGTAAATTCTTCTAATTAAGTGAAGAATTCTAAGAAACAAGGTATAATTTTATAAATTTGTTTAAAAGTTGGGCTGGAATGGAGCGATAGCACAGTGGGTAGGGCATTTGCCTTGCACCGGGGTTCAATTCCTCCACCCCTTTCAAAGAGCTCAGCAAGCTACTGAGAGTATCTCGCCCACACCGCAGAGCCTGGCAAGCTACCCATGGCATTTCGATATGCTAAAAACAGTAACAACAAGTCTCACAATGGAGACATTACTGGTGCCCACTCAAGGAAATCAGTGAGCAGTGGGATGACAATGATACAGTGACAGTTTAAAAGTTAATTGTGTCAACATAATTAACCTATCAGTGACTTCTAATGTCCTAAAGTTATATCTGAATGCTATCATCTATATTTGGTTTATTATCTTATTGTCAAATACCTTTTACAGCCCACAAATTATAGAGACTATTATTTTTTAGTGACTGCCATCGAAATCAACATCTATGTCATTAAATGCCTGAGGTATTATCATTTCCTCTTAGAATAATAATCCCAACTTTATTATCAATATCACTTATGCTTTATCACTCACTTAAACTATCAAATAACCTATATTTAGGAAGGTTATCATATGGGAGATACAGGTATCTCCATTACCAGAGACCTTGAATTTTTGAATTTCCTTAAACATTCCCATTGCCATAGAAAACTATTTAATAATTTACTCTATTTTTAACTTTTTTTTCAAACAGGAAACTAATGTATCAGTAGAATAGTATTCCTTAGACACAGTGCTACAGTATCCATAACCTATTCATAACTTATTCATAAGTAGATGATCCTCTGGATCCTTGCTATTCAAAGTGTGCTTTCTCTATTAGCAGCACCGTGCATTGGTTACTGATGGGTCACAATAATGCAAAAAAATGGTGTTCAACAGTAAACTTGTGTTATCTCATGGTTTTTGATGTCTGAACACGAATGAGAGGTGCTTTGGTCTGGGATCAGTTGGTAATAAACAAGTCAGCTGAGAATGCTTTATTCAGGAAGATTGCCCCAGGCTCGCCCATCTCAGTAACTAGCGGCAGTTGTTAGGCCAGCTTCTTTCTAGCTATTGTGTCCAGATACCAGTTCCCTATCATGTGTCTCTCACAGTAGCACAATTCACAGCTGTGAGATGGTCCTTCTCAGAGCTAGAGCGTTCCCAAGACAGAAACTCAGGGTATTTTTGTTACCTTTTCTCAGAAGTCATATTCCATCATTTTCTTTTCCTTTTTTGTTCTTGGCTTATGGCTTGCTCCTGACTCAGCTCTGAGATCGCTCCTGGCTGGCTTGTGGCACCACATGGGGTGCTAAGGATCAAATGTGGGTAGGCCACTCGAAAGACAAGAGCCCTGCACACCGTACTATCACTCCAATCCATATACCATTATTTTTGCCATATTTCCTTCCTTAGAAAAGTCAGTCTGCACTCAAAGGCAAAGAACTTCACAAGAAATTAGAGAACAGGAGAGGAGTTCCTAGCATGTAGTTTAGAGGCTGCTTACCTTTATTTGATGTCATTCGGGGACTCGTTAAAAGTGGAGGAACTAGTGAACAGTAGCTGAGTTTAAACAAGATTTCTGAGTCAAACTGTTTATGTTAAAAGTTGAGTAACATTGCTTCAGGAGAAGATTCATACATTTCATTCTGTCGCAGAAACAGCTACCTTACTTAATGTTATTCATACTACCAAGTATGACTTTCTAAGAAGTGCAGTGATCAGCTCTTTGCAAATCAGTAATGCCCTACTCAAAAAAGAAAAAAATAATAAAAATTGAGGGTACTTCAGTGCCAGTAGGCTGTAGTTATCAGATTTGAAATAGAAATGGGAGACAGAGGAAGAGAAGGGGGCATCAAGATTATGATAAGTAGATCTAATATGATAAGCATCTAGAAATTACTAAAAAAGATAAGTATCTATGTGATGAAGGATGCCTGGAACTATGTGACTAAAAAAAACACAGACCTGTTTCCTCAATAAATCTTAAGTATGTTGCTAAATAATTCTGCATTATTAATGCTCTGTCTACAGTGGTGATCCATTACTCTATGATTCTAGTTGGTTCTAATTGGTTCTGTTTACCATGACAGAGAAGTATGCAACATAATTTAGAAATATATCTGTTAAAAGTTATAACATATGGGGCTGGAGCAATAGCACAGCAGTAGGGCATTTGCCTTGCACGTGGCCAACCAAGGTTCAATTTCCAGCATCCCTTATGGTCCCCCAAGCATCACCAGAAGTGATTCCTGAGTGCATGAGCCAGGAGTAACCCCTATGCATCACCGGGTGTGACCCAAAAAACAAACAGCAAAAAAAAATTATAACATAAAAGTGCTTTCGTGTGTCTTAGGTGTCTCAGTTATTCCATTTCAAATACATTTCATGTGTCAATGATGCTGAATGATCTTTATTCAGAGTTTGAAATCTTTCTATAAAAAGCACTATGATTTTGGTATAAGGAGTTTAAATTTCCTTCAGTTTGGTAGAAAAAATAAAATTACATTATGCTTTAAATCTTACATAGGAAAAATAAAACTCTAAGCAGAAAGGGGATGTAAAATTCTCTAATCTATTACAAAATAGGATAATTAGGTAAAGCCTAGTTTTGTATCTTCAGATAAGTTAGAACCACCATCATTAAGTTATGTAAGCTGTTAAATTTATATGAATTTTATACACAGTAACTATTAAAACTTAAGTAATTAATTGATATAAAAGCAATAATTTATGAAATAGATTCAGTAGATTCTTAATTGTCATCACCTTGTTGTGATTTGTACACTTTACCCTTAATTATCTTCTTGAAATTATTTAAAAATCTTAGCTATAATGTGAAAACCTTATATGATCCTGTACTTCTCAGCCTGTCTTAGCAACTCTGTTTTCCTAAATACCATTTGCAAAGTACCATTACACTGGTACTCTGAAATTGGCCATAGTTGGAGTAGTTACAGGCTATAAGTTAAAAAATATGAATTAGAACACAACCTTGGAAAAAATGTTAGTACTAAGATTACACTTAAAAAGATATCAGAAACCTACTTAAATATATTATCAATAGCACAAACATGGGGAATACTCTTCATTTACTCAAATACGACTAATCTAGCAATGCTATTCACAAACATGATAAACAAGCCTTCACACACCTAAGGTTGATGTGAAAACAGACTGAAGTCTAATGAATACAATTTTTATTTGGTAAAAATAGTTTAATATTCAGCCACATATAAAAATTTACCAAAATTTATTCAGAAAAGATTTCATAGATTGAAAACAAACCCCACTGTTAATTATGGTTGAGTTACCAAAAGCTTGCTGTGCATACAAGAGCTTAGCAAAAAAACTGAAATAAAAACTCAAGCATTCTCTGCATTAATTAGTTACATGGAATTTACAATAAATACTAGATTACTTTTCAATTCCATTTTTGAAGTGTGAGTTCCTTATGTTTTAAATCAGCAGAGTCTGTTACATGTGTGTGGCTCTGCTTTCCCCAGGAGCCTGTGGTTAAGCCTTTACATAATACCACCCTGCAGACTTCTTTCTTCCCAGTCTAAGCATAGCCATATAGATTACAGAGTTACACATTCCACGTCCTTTCTTTTACAGAAAAATGCTGTTTTAGGTTCTACACTGAAAAATGCACATGCAGAATGATCACTTACTATAAATTACTGCGAACACTTTGATCTGTGTGAGCTTCTTATGTGATTTTCCCTGCAACAAATATGGGGAGTCCATGTGTTTGTTCAAATCATTCCAGAATAGCTCTTCTCGGGTTATTTATCCCTCTTGCATTTGTCAAAATTTACTTTGCAACAACAACAACAGATCTGGGCTCACATAAATGGATTTGGGTGAGGGAGGAGTGCGGGTGAGATTTCTATGAAAAAAATGAAGGGATATGGCACTCTAGCACTGAATATGATTTGGAAACATGTACACCTAGAACATACAGATATAAAATGCTTGTAAACTAGTGCTGCTTAAATAATTTTTTGAAAATAACAAAAAAAGTGTCAAAGAAGCAATTTTCACTGTACCCATATATGGAGAAGGAATCATAAACAACTATTATGTAGGCCTTATGGACTAAAAAGCTCCCTGTATCATTTGAAAACAAGACTCCTCACCAGAAGAAACTGTACAGATATTAGGAAGAGACCCAGTAGTAGGAATTTATGTTTAAGACTTAGAGAAATCACTTGTTACCCTTTCACTGTATAAGCCAGATGCAACTTTTCAATTTATCAAAACTACATCAATCAACCCATTCCCCTGATGTGAGTTTTGAGGAATTACTCTTCTATAAAGTTTTGGGAAAATAACTAATGATTTTAGTTATTGTTCGGTTCCACAGATAAACAACACAAATGAAAAAAAAACATAGCTGACTGATATAAAAGTGGAATTCTCAATTGCCCAATTAGAAACAAATTTTGTTATAAATTTGAACTGGTTGAAAAAAGCAGAAGTAAAGCATTGGCAGAACAGCACTGACTTATTAAAAATGGCCATAGGCTTTTTCCCTGAAGTATGTGAAACTAAAGGTAGTGAGTGGAAATGTGGTACAGCTTTTTCTCAGACTGCAGAGACAATAATATTTGTATAGATCCTCAGAGAAAAGTTACATCTTTTGCTTTATAAATATAGCTATTAATAAAATTGCCAAACCATTCAAGAATGAGTAGGTAGAAAAATCCTTTGTGGTCATCAAATTGAGGTCATGCTGAGTTTTGAAAAGGGAAAAATTTATAAATTAGGAGCATATGCAGAGATTTATTAGTGTAAACTACCAGAAAAAAACAATACTCCAGGTACCTTTATAGAATGTCTTTTGTATGAACAGATAATTCTGAAATTTATATTTTGTACACTTGGAAATACATATGTGAAATTTAACAAAAGCCTTTCACCATTACAAATTAGAAAAAAAGTGATCATTTTCTCTTAATTAGAAACTGGATGAAGGCATTGCATTAAAAGTTAGATCTTATCTTTTCTCCTTTCTCATTTCTGTGATTATAGACTAGCCTTTGTCCCTTCTAATTTGTATTTCAACTTGTTGGACATTTGGAATTTAGGTCATGATACTGTTGGTTTTTCAACAGGAATGCAGAGCTAGGAGATAACCAGCTTTTATCAGATTAGCCAGTTCTCATAAATAAAAGGATAAATATAGCTAAGAAGAACTTCATGAGGTAAATGCGCACATATTGCTGTTCCACCCTGCAATGTGATAAGAGATAGTGGAAAATCCTCCTATTTTGAAGATGCATTCAACAGCTCATGGGTACATTTCAATTAATATATTGACTTTGAAGATTTTATATGTTTATTTTGGAGCAGAATACACATATGACCACATAATTTTATTTGAGCCAATGGCTAGCCCCAAAATAACTTTACCTTATGACTTCTGATAAGGTCATTAAAATCCACATTTTGGCTTTAGCCCTGAGTTTTTATTAGTTAAAAAATATTAGCTAATATTTTAATAGCACCTAGAGGTATTTTGAGCAGCAAAATGGATGGTTCTCTGTCTCCTCTATAACCTGGACACATTTCTAGAGTAGAACAATTTAGTAACCAAATAACTACAAGAATAACAAAGATTCTGAATCAATTTCAAAAGCTAGGGAAGGAAATCCTGAGATTATCTGATCTATGAAAACTTCTTAAATATAATCTCCATGATGAGGAGCAGATAAAAGTGACAAACTGACACCCCTTCATTGAATTAAATTTTAACTATTTGTCAAAAATTATTGTTTATGGACTGTTTTACCATATCCTGTGACTTGCTAGAGTTCAAAATAAAACCCCATGATTTTTCTTCATGTGCATGAACACTTAAGAACTATGATGTCAAGCCACTTAGTCTAACAGTCACTTAAATAGTGACATAGATAGTCCCCAATTCTGTCATATTTTTCTTAGACAACCTCACATAATCAAAAATGCTCTCATTTAGAAACTCAAAATTGAAAATTTTGACTGGTCTTTTTATTGGATATTACTTTTTCAATTCATATACTGTCACTTTTATATACTGTCACTATTTCAATGACAGTGTAGTAGAAAACATAGATCTGGAAAAGTTTGTTATTAAGGATACTTGTTCTTTGAAAATAACTCATTAGTTTATCATTTGTCCAAAACTAACATGAAACTTCAGCATTTATTCACCCTAGGGTAAAAAAACCTGTTATGCTACAATTTTGAACCAAGAGAGACTAAGAATGAAAATAAACCTCACTGCAATAATTCTAAGAATCAGAGTAGAAGGAATAAAGAGAAAAAAGAAAAGGGTATTCCTTCCAGGATAAATCAGTGAAAATATTTTAAGGGAGGCAATGTCCTATTTGTTTACCTCTTGTTTAACTCATTTCCCCAAGTATTTACAGAACACCTGTGCTGTGCTCCTATCACCAGTAATCACCTCAGAACAAACAGAACGTTTAGAGTGTGATTCGCACCTTTGAATCCATGTCCTTCAGACCTACTATTTTGTAATCTACATTTAAACTAGAGGTTGCACCAGTTACTGAGAATTTGAATTCTGAGAATAAATAAAAATAGCATTATGGATAGGGGATATGACTCATTCATTGAGCACTTAACTTGCATGTCTGAGACCCTGGGTTTGGTTCCCATCAACTTAAAAATCACCCTTAAGAAAAATTAAGTGGGACCGCATGCTTGGAATGCTTTAATATGGAAATGTTATTTCCTGGAGCTACCTCTTTCTTTCCTCTCAAGTCACATATCACTGGTGTATGGCAAAAGTCAAAGGGAAATCATTCCTGACGACGGTCCACTATGAAGCAGTGATGCAGCACTTGAACAAATACTAGTTGAGTGACTACCCACACTATTTCAAGCAGTGAACAGATAGACCTAGTCCCATAAATTCTGGTGCTGACATGCTTACAGAGGAAGCATGAAATTATAAGTAAACAATATATGGCTGATTTAAGCTAGGCATACATACATACATATTATGTATCCATACATACATATATTATGGAATCCCCACATGAATGTAGCATAAAACAAGATATGGAGATTAGATACATATGGAGGTCAGAAAGGGGCTGTCTAAAAACAGACACCTTAAACTTAGGAAATGAGAAATATTTCTTAAATTCTCATTGTCCCCTGAGTAAGGGGGCAGCTGGGCTGTTCAGCATCTCATCTGAAAGAATGTCAGGGTTTCTTGGATGGGGTAAGACTGTGCTCAATCAATTTTAGAAGTTGATTTAAAATTTTAGACCCAGTTTTAGAAGAACCAGGCTGAATAACAGTAAGGAAAGTCAGGGCAGCTTCCGAAGAGAGAGCAATATTATGATTCAGCTTTGTGGTGATTGCTCATACCTCAAGGTTCATCAGTAGCAGGGTAACCACACCTCAGTTCTAGAAAAAAGCAGGTACAGCAGCCTGGAACTCTGTGAGCTCCAAGTCATGGAGGGCAGCCATGTGAACTGTCTGTCCCAGGGCTCCCACAGTAGGAAGCTGTTTACTCTCTCACCAGGAGGACACACTGTTAGACATAGTGAATTCTGTAACTATTAGCTCAGATCAACACTTTCTAACTGACTTGCTTTCATCATTTTATTTTTCCACAGCAGTAGTTCAATGACCTATGAATGTTTGCTTTCAGGAGAAAGAGATTTTTTTAAAATGTATTTAAACAAATCATTGCATAGTTAAAGGAAGTTTTGTTACTTCATAAACTACATCCTTCTTATCTATTTTACTCAATAAAACTAAAAATAAAAATAGTATTTAATGCAGCCGTTTTGTAACTCTGGGGTTGCTGACTCTGGAGTAATGTTCAAAGAGATGTTGGGATCATGGACTTACCGTTTTTAAGAGCTGAACTTCCACAAGTGCTAAATAAATTATTATTTCTTTAAAAAAGAGTCAGTCGTTAGGAGATATTTAAGGATATGAAGTAAATATAAGCTATGGCTTCTTTCTTGAAGGCACTTAAAACTTGATAAAGGACCAACTAAAAGACCCAACAGTGGGTAGCAGTATAATACCTACAAAATTGAACTATACTCAGATGGACAAACTAAAAAAGGACTTTAGAGGTTAATTGAGTCAGCAGAGGGGGCTGGAATTAGCAAGACAGAGCTTGATGGAAGAAAAAGGACTTCAAGAATGGGCAGTATATTGAGAGGAAGTGTAAAGTTATTTCAAGTGAGGGGATTAATGGAACACACCCAGAACTAGTCATGGACAAGAGCCTTTTCAAGGAACAAGGCGAGGACGTGAACAAAATGCAGCTGTGGTTTATTTGAGGAATAATTGGGAAATGGTCACACTTATATTACATCAGCTTTCTGATGGGCACAGCAGAATTTTATCAGTTACACATACCTAACTAAAGAATTTTGAGAAAACTTTGGCTCATATTGATTTTTTTAAGCTCCACAAATTTTTTTTCATTTGTAAATATTTGCCCTATCACTAGTAACTTGAACAGTACCTTGATGGATCATGGGATGTGAGGGTGAATTTCAACATAAAGACTGACAGAAAACCTCCCCCTCAACACACTTCTTTTTGGGGAAATTGAGACAACAGAACACATAAGAAAACATCCAAAGGTTTGCTAAGTTCACATCCTGCTATTCACAAATATAGCTATCTTTGTCATTTATTTTTGTTGTTTCCCCCCCCCTCAGGGAAGATAAAGAAGCCAAATCATAGGAGTAACTTTTGTTAACAGGCTAATTAAAGTAGGGTTTTTAAATTACTTTATATAATAGAGATATACTCTTACATATATGGAGTCATTGATATAAATTTCATCTTTCCTAATGTTTATTTATTACGCTCACACAATCCAAAGTTCACTTTTAGTTATGGATTAACTCCTAACCAGGAAATACTTTAATTATAGGATTGCATGCACTGAAAGACAATAGGTTCTTTCTCCATTATGGATTGAGTCATGCAAGAGTAAATCTCTCTGATAACTGTAGAAACCCAATAATTAAAATCAGCTTTTAACCTTAAAGATACAATACCTTAGATCAGGACATTTGTAAAAGACATAGGAAAAATTCCAGAATCTTCTAGAAATCTCATGTCCCAAATTGGATTTGGTATGTTCCAGATCTAACTGAAGCAAAAAATTGGATATACAGAAAATATGTTTTATCTTGTAGAGTTTTCAGCCTAGCATTCATTGTCACTATTTTATTTTCACAGAATATATTTTTCACAGAAGCAATTTACTTCTTCTAGCTGGAGTGATAGTACAGCAGGTAGGGTGTTTGCCTTGCACTCGGCCAACCTGGTTTCGATTCCCAGCATGCCATATGCTTCCCCGAGCACTGCCAGTAATAATTCCTGAGTTCATGAGCCAGGAGTAACCCCTGTGCATCACCAGGTGTGACCCAAAAAGCAAACAAACAAACAAAAAGTAAATGCATTATTATATACTATAAATTTTCAAGCAATGACAAAGAGTGGATGTCTTTTCTATAACTGTCTGTTTTCTCTAGATTTCAGTTCGTTTGTCTGTTAAATGGAAATTAAAATAATAACTATGGATCATCCTTGCTATTATAATGAATATTGAGATTGTATAAAGTTTTCCTGGCATATTCACAATAAATTGGGCCTATGGCAATCATAGTGATGATGAGTCCTTGATTTCTACATTCTTAGTAGTACATTCTTAGGCTAGTGCTCACAAGCCATATACATATTCCCAATAAACATAGATAAACGATTAATCTGTCCAGAGCACGTAGCTGTCTTAATATTGCACTTAACATACAATATCATGTTTTCAGACAGCTTGGTTAGGACTAGGCATACAGTGGAAATTGTCTTTTACTGAGTCTGATACATCTGGCAAAAATTGGATTCTTCAATTACAACGCATCCCATTGATCAACAGTTTTCAAAAGTATATTCAGATCAAGTCAGTTTCTATTTTATTATATGCATTTATAATTTTGGATGGCCAAGGAGATAGCTCAGATGGACATGTCTAATATATGTGTGGCCTGAATTTGATCTGCCACCTTCTGACCCAGCACCATTTGGTGGAAACCTGAGAGGCCAAAACCTCATGCCCAGACCACCAAGCCGAGCACCACTGGGGTGGGGAAAGAGTGCGGGAAGAGGTCCTTATTAAATTGACGGGGTAGTCTGGAGAGCTAGTAAAGGGAGTGAGACCCTAGTTCAATCTCCAGCACTAAATACGGTCCTCAAGCATCCCAAGTTACCCTGAGTACAGATCCAGGAGTAAGTCCTGGGAAGCCCTGCCTACTGTGGGCCCTCACCTCAAAAAAAAAAAAAAATACTGAAAAAGGTAAGAAACCAAATGAATATTGCCTCTTTTGGTCAAAGAAAAGAAATCTAGCTTATTTTCCTTCTTTTCCTTTCTCTATAGGTTAATCTCAGAGCCACAGATGTTCGGCTCATGCGCCAGTTGCTAGTTATCAATGAGAGCATTGAGTCCATCAAGTGGATGATTGAAGAGAAAGCCACCATCACCAGCCGAGGCAGCAGTCTCAGTGGCAGCCTGTGCAGTTTACTGGAGAGTCAGAGCACCTCTTTACATGGCAGCTACAACAGCCTACATGACGGCAGTGATGGACTGGATGGCATCTCGGTGGGGAGCTATCTGGACACTTTGGCAGATGATGTCCCAGGCCATCAGACTCCATCAGACTTGGACCAGTTCAGCGACAGCTCCGTATTAGAGGACTCACAGGCGCTGCACAAACATCCCAAATTGAATTCTGAATACTACTGCTTTAGCTAATCACCCATTTTATTTGCATGGGATTGGTGTGCAATTAACTTGTATTTATCCTTCTTCTCTGCTGCTATATTTTTTGGTGTGATTTCTTTCTTTTATATGACAACCTTTTAGAAAAGAAGCTTATTTTGGAATTGCTCAGTGATATTTCTGTTGCTCCTATATTTCTCGTCTGGACTGATGGTTCTTTCTCTCATATCTCTATTTATTATAACGATTGTTCTCCCTTCATTTTTAGTGGCACAAATAAAGTAGGGAGAAAAGACTAAGCAATAATTATATTTTGTTTTCAGGGCAAGGATGCCAAGAATTACAAAAACAAAAATCTTTGCTAAATTTTACAATAAACCAAAGTCTGATAACAATTCATTTTGTTGCCTGTATTCTTAAATAACTTTAAGATTAGTATTTCAGAAGATAACTAAGGTATATTACTATTTATTTAAGTTTTGAGTCAAATGCTTAGGAAAAAGTTAGGCATTATTTCTAGGAGACAACTTCCTAATGTCAAATCAACAATACAGTCATATGCTTCTACATGACAATAATTCAGAAGCTCTAGCTATATGCAATTCAAATTTGTGTTAGTACTATAGATCAACATTTTGTCATTGATTATCTTAACTTTTATCTTAGATTTAGATGTATGAAAATATTTTCTTTCAAATTTCAAATTATTAAAATTAGGTCATACAGGTTATTCCTACATCATGAAAATAGCATTTCTCACTGACATGATTTTGCAGGTTGTTTTGGGGATCTGAGAATGCTGAAATATTATTTTAAATAAATGAAGAGGAACAGCATTCCTGGGCACACCCAACAAATAACCAACCGAATGTTACCAAAGAAAATGTTGTATTTTTTGATAGTGGAGGAAAACTTTACAGTGATTAAAGATCACTTAAAGATGTCCTGAAAATAATTTCGATTTGAGATTTTGTTGGTAGTCATTTATGTGCATTTTGAAATTCTAATTATATATGTACATATATATATACACACAAATGGATGAATAGGTGAATAGAGAATGTGGTTAGGAAAGCAGAATAATTCATCTATACAGTACATATGATTCATTTCATCCTGTGATTGATAAGTCATCTCTTCGTTGTCAGAAATGACACCTGGAAATATAACTCAGTAGTAAACATTCAGCTTTAGTGTGATATTATTAATCCTTTACACTTCTTCTACTTGATAAATAGTGACTACAGTTGAGATTTCTAACTGTTCTTTGTAATGATATATTTTGCACTAAGCACTTTAAGATATGAGTCAAAAAGTTCTCCTGTTTACAGGTGAAAAACTGTCTTTAGTCAAAAATTATTTTTCAAAAGTGTCTTTTGTTTAAATACTTATTATACATACCAAACTTATTGTTTCCAGAACATATACTATTCAATTCAATTAAAATTTATGTGTCTATATTTTTATGAGTTCTTTTTCATAAATTTCCTGATAAATAACTTGTTGCAATTATTATTGCATGAGGGGATTATCTCATTTCTATATTTGAGTAAATAGAGATACATACATAAATGGGTTAAATTTATAAGTCTGACCTTTGAATTTGACTAAACTATTACTAATAATAATTCTAGATAGCCTATTTTTTACCAACTGAAGTAAACAATGCAACATAGAGAAGAAATAAAAATAATTGCTGTAACCTAAAAAAAGTGACCATTTTTCTTCCTTCTGGGATCCATTTTAAGATTATGGCAAACCAGGGAGTTGGCCAAATGTCAACTATTTTTCATAAATTTCTCTTTTTCTGCTTGCTACTAATTTTAACTTATCAAAAACTAGTAGTTATCTATCTTTGCTAATTTTAATTTATAATTCAATTAAGCAATTTTGGCCTCAATTTACCATATTTAAACACAAGAGCACAAATTATCTCTGAGTAGAAAAATCACCCTTAAAATTAAGACTGATGAATTTCAAGAAGGTAATAAAATCTATTACCACAATCCTGTGGCATTGCAGGGAGAATCACTTCAGCAAGATTGAAGAGGACATACTAGAAGAATAAAAATGTTTACTGTCTTCACATCATGAATTCAAACTGGCAAATTTCTTTAACAATTCATTTTTCCTAACATCTCCTGCTGCTATTTTGACCATTGCACAACCTATATAAATTTATTCACTCTAGAACGAAAATGCAAAAGCACAAGATTATAATATGAGAGAAGTGCATTAAATAGTTTTTATTTGCACACTTTATTTTTCAGTAGAGGCCACCACCCACTGGAGTACGGAGATCTGGGACCACTCACAGATAATTCTTTTTTTTTTTTTTCACATCATCCTCTCATATATTTAACTCTTATTTTTGTGTGTAAGAATGTAAAAATTCTCCCTAATTTTTAAATGCACATATTCATTAATTAGCTATCACAATTATTGTACTTTTTAGAAAATAATATTTATTTTTTTAATTTATTTTTATTTTTTTTTAAATTTTTTATTGAGTCACCATGTGGAAAATTACAAAGTTTTCAGGTTTAAATCTCAGTTATACAATGCTCGAATACCCATCCCTTCACCAGTGCTCATATTCCAACACCAAGAATCCCAGTATAGCTCCACCCCGCCTCCCCCACACCCCTAACCCCCCCACGCCCCTAGCCCCCCCACCCTAAGCCCCCCCGGCCTGTGTAACTAATAAATTTCACTTTACTATCATTTTAATTGCATACAATATTTCAACAAAACTCACTATTATTGTTTGGAGAGTCTCTCCCCTAAAGTCAGACCTGCTGAAAAGGAAGCATTAGACAACTTGTTTTCCATTGCTGAGGATGAAGAGGTATGAGGTCGAGTGACCACACTTAGCGGCCTCTCAGTTTTGGGTTTCTGTAATTTAGTATTTTAGTAACTAAGTCCAGAGAGATATCTGCCAGAAGTTGCATCGTTGCCAACTTGTACTTCTCAGTTACATTATATTCCACATATGAGTGCAATCTTTCTATGTCTGTCTCTTTCTTTCTGACTCATTTCACTCAACATGATACTTTCCATGTTGATCCACTTATATGCAAATTTCATGACTTCATGTTTCCTGACAGCTACATAGTATTCCATTGTGTAAATATACCAGAGTTTCTTTAGCCAATCATCTGTTTTCGGGCACTCTGGTTTTTTCCATATTGTGGCTATTGTGAACAGAGCGGGAATGAACATGGAAATGCAGATGTCATCTCTACTATACCTTTTTGCCTCTCCGGGATATATTCCCAGGAGTGGTATTGCTGGGTCAAATGAGAGCTCAATTTCTAACTTTTTGAGAATCGTCCATATTGTTTTCCAAAAGGGCTGAACCAGTCGGCATTCCCACCAGCAGTGAAGAAGAGTCCCTTTCTCCCCGCATCCACGCCAACACCGGTTGCTTTTGTTTTTGGGGATGTGGGCCAGTCTCTGTGGTGTGAGATGATATCTCATTGTTGTTTTGATCTGCATCTCCCTGATGATTAGTGATGTGGAACATTTTCTCATGTGCCTCTTAGCCATTCGGATTTCTTCTTTGGAAAAGTTTCTGTTCATTTCATCAGCCCATTTTTTGATCGAGTTGGCAGTTTTCTTCTTGTGGAGTTCAACCAGTGCATTGTATATCCTTGTTATCAACCCTTTATTGGATGGGTACTGCATAAATATCCTTTCCCATTCTGTAGATTGTCTTTGTATTTTGGTCACTGTTTCTTTTGAGTTGCAGAAGCTTCTTAGTTTGAGATAGTCCCATTTATTTATCTTTGTTTTCACTAGCTTAGCCAGTGGCGTGTCAGCTTTGAAGATACCTTTGGCTTCAATGTCGTGGAGGGTTTTGCCGACCTTATCTTCAATGTACCTTAGGGATTCTGGTCTGATGTTGAGGTCTTTAATCCATTTTGATCTGATTTTTGTACAAGGTGATAGATGGAGGTCTAAGCCCATTTTTTTGCATGTAGCCGTCCAGTTTTGCCAGCACAATTTGTTAAACATGCTTTCCTTGCTCCACTTCACATTTCTTGCTCCCTTATCAAAGATTAGTTGATCATATATTTGGGGGTGTATGTCAGAGTATTCAACCCTGTTCCATTGGTCTGCCGCTCTGCCTTTGTTCCAGTACCATGCTGTTTTAATGACTACCACTTTGTAGTAGAGTTGGAAGTTGGGGAGGTTGATTCCTCCCATTTTCTTTTTCCCAAGGATTGCTTTAGCTATTCGTGGGGGCTTATTATTCCATATGAATTTCAGGAGTGCTTGCTCCATTTCTTTGAAGAATGTCAAGGGTATCCCTATAGGGATCGTATTGAATTTGTACAGTGCTTTGGGGAGAATTGCCATTTTGACAATATTAATTCTTCCAATCCATGAGCAGGGGATGTCTTTCCATTTCCTCGTGTCCTCTTTTATTTCCTGAAGTAGTGTTTTATAGTTTTCATTATACAAGTCCTTTACCTCCTTTGTTAAGCTGATTCCGAGGTATTTGATTTTTTGAGGCGCAATTGTGAACGGGATTGCTTTTCTCAGGTCACTTTCTTCTCTCTCATTATTTGCATATAGGAAAGCCATGGACTTTTGCTTATTGATTCTATAGCCTGCAACTTTACTTTACGAGTCTATTGCTTCTAGGAATATCTTGGTAGAGGTTTTAGGGTTCTCTAAGTATAGTATCATATCATCTGCGAATAGTGAGAACTTGATTTCTTCCTTTCCTACCTGAATGCCCTTAATGTCTTTTTCTTGCCTAATTGCTATTGCAAGTACTTCCAGTACTATATTGAACAGAAGTGGAGAGAGTGGGCATCCTTGTCTCGTCCCTGTTCTCAGAGGGAAGGCTCTTAGTTTTTCCCCATTGAGGACAATGCTTGCCATAGGCTTGTGATAAATGGCTTTGACTATATTGAGGAAGGTCTCTTCTATACCCATTTTGGCTAGTGTTTTCATCATAAACGGATGCTGGATCTTGTCAAATGCTTTCTCTGCATCTATTGATATGATTATATGATTTTTATCTTTTCTTTTGTTGATATGGTGGATTATGTTGATTGATTTCCGGATGTTAAACCATCCTTGCATCCCCGGGATGAATCCCACTTGGTCGTGGTGTATGATCTTTTTGATGAGTTGCTGAATTCTATTTGCTAATATTTTGTTGAGAATTTTTGCATCTGTGTTCATCAGGGATATTGGCCTGTAGTTTTCTTTTTTTGTGGTGTCTTTGTTTGCTTTTGGTATTAGGGAGATATGAGCCTCATAGAAACTGTTTGGGAGGGTTTCTGTTTCTTCAATTTCCTGGAAGAGCTTGAGAAGGACTGGCAAAAGGTCCTCTTTAAATGTTTGGAAGAACTCACTAGTGAATCCGTCCGGACCTGGGCTTTTGTTTTTGGGAAGACTTTTGATTACCATTTCAATTTCCTTGATGTTAATTGGACTATTCAGGTATTCCAGGTCTTCTTGGTTCAGCCTTGGGAGATTATAGGAGTCGAGGAATTTATCCATTTCTTCTAGGTTCTCTTGTTTCGTGGCATATAGATTTTCAAAGTAGTCTCTGATGATCTTTTGAATTTCATTGGTTTCTGTTGTGATGTCTCCCTTTTCATTTCTGATTCGGCTTATAAGGGTTCTCTCTCTCTCTTTCTTTGTGAGTCTTGCTAGTGGTTTATCAATCTTGTTTATTTTCTCGAAGAACCAGCTCTTGGTTTCATTGATCTTCCGGATTGTCTTTTGGGTTTCCATGTCATTAATTTCAGCTCTAAGTTTTATTATCTCTTTCCTTCTGCCTGGTTTTGGCTCCTTTTGTTGGTCCTTTTCTAAGGTCTTGAGCTGTGAAGTCAAGTTATTTATATGGGCCCTTTCTTCCTTCCTGAGATATGCTTGTAGAGCTATAAATTTTCCCCTTAAAACGGCTTTAGCTGCGTCCCACAGGTTCTGGTAGCTCGTGTCTTCATTCTCATTTGTTTCTAGGTACCTTTTGATTTCTTCCTTGATTTCCTTCCTGACCCACTCATTGTTCAATATTGAGCTATTTAATTTCCAGGTGTTTGATTTGGTTTTCTGCATCTGTCCACAATTAAGTTTTATCTTCAGTGCATCATGGTCTGAAAAGATAGCTGGTACAATGTCTATCTTGTTGATTCTGTTGAGGTATGTTGTGTGGCCCAACGCATGGTCTATTCTGGAAAATGTTCCATGTGCACTGGAAAAGAATGTGTATTCCTTTTTTTGGGGATATAAAGCCCTGTATAGATCTATTAGCCCTCTCTCTTCTATTTCTTCCTTCAAAGCCAGTATTTCATTGGTGAGTTTTAATCTTCTAGATCTGTCCAGAGGAGACAGTGCGGTGTTAAAGTCTCCAAGTACTATTGTGTTGCTCGAGATGTCCTTCTCGAGGTCTCTTAGCAGCTGTTGTAGGTATTTAGCTGGTCCCTCATTGGGTGCGTAGACATTTAGGAGTGTGATTTCTTCCTGATGTACACATCCCTTGATTAATAAAAAGTGGCCTTCACTATCCCTTCTAATCTTTTTCAACCTGAAGTCTATGTTTTCCGATACTAGTAAAGCCACCCCAGCTTTCTTGAGGGAGTTGTTTGCTTGCAGGATTGTTTTCCATCCTTTGACTTTGAGTCTGTGTTTGTTCTGGCTATTCAGATGTGTTTCTTGCAGGCAACAGAATGTTGGGTTGAGTCTCTGAATCCATTTAGCCAGTCTGTGTCTCTTAATTGGTGAATTCAGACCATTGACATTAAGGGAGATTATTGTTATGGGATTTTGTGCCATCTTTGTGCAAGGGTTTGTTGTGCTTGTAGGGGTTGTTCTTGTCTTACAATAGCCCCTTTAGTGCTTCTTTTAGGTTTGGTTTTGAGTCTATGAAGTTCCTGAGCTGTTGTTTATCCCCAAAGTAGTGTATGATTCCTTCTAGTTTGAATGAGAGTTTAGCCGGATAAAGTATTCTTGGTGAAGCGTTGATTTCATTGAGTTTTTTCACTATATCCCACCAGTGCCTTCGAGCTTGGAGGGTTTCCTCTGATAGATCTGCTGTGAGCCTAAGGGGTGCTCCTTTGTATGCGATTTCCTTCTTGGACCTTGCTGCTTGGAGTATTGTGTCTCTCTGGAAGACGTCCATCATTGTAACTATGATATGTCTTGGGGTTTTTCTGTTAGGATCTCTTTTAGCTGGCACTCTTCGGGCGCCTTGAATCTGGATGCCCGCATTGTCCAGCTGTGGGAAGTTTTCCGCAATGATTTGTTTGACTGTGTCTTTTTCGTTGGGGTTGGTTCCCTGTGGTTCTGGTAGTCCAATGATTCTAATGTTGTTCCTCTTGAATTCATCCCCTAGGACTCTGATTCTGGCTAGAGCTATTTTGAGGTCTCTTGCCATGGTTTGTTGTTGCCTGTAGGCCTCTTGCAGCTCATCTTCAAGCATACTAATTCTGTCTTCGGCTGCAGTCATCCTATTGTTGAGGGCAGCCAGAGAGTTTTTGATTTCATGTATGGAATCCTTCATTTCTTTTTGAAGGTTTTTTATTTCTGCTCTCATTTCTTCCCGTATTTTGTCGGCTGTCTGTTGTATTGTTTCCGCCAGGTCTTCCTTGAAGTTGTCCATCTTTGCATTGAGTTCATTGAACATGTTGAGGATTTCAACTCTGAATTCTTTCTCAGAGAGGTCAAGATTTTAGGAAGCGCCCATTGAGGTTTCCGGACTGCTTTGATCGTCCTCTGGTTGCAATGGGGATTTTCGCTGTTTCTTCATGTTGTTTGTGGTGATATGAAAGAGGGCCCTTGAAGATGAGTATCCCTGTCTCCTTTTGTTGTGAAAAAGGATTGTGGATAGGCTCAGGTAATAGTGGTTACCTTTTAACTTGCTGTTTGTAGAACCTGATCTACTGAGATGTTTCCTTCAACCCTTTATGTGAGGTCTTGTGCATTATTGTCCTACTGCTTGCGAATAGCTAGGATGTTAGTCTTAGATAGGATGTTGAGGAAACTACCCGCCGCCGGCAGTCCGGAGGGGAGGGAAGCCCGGGGTGCTCAGGGCCGCGGAGCAGGCTGGGTCCTCACAGATAATTCTTGAGTTTCAAGGTCATACCAGATTTTGGGGGCCAGTATTCCCCTCAGACAGATCTCTGGACTTGCCACATGATAGATATGGGATATACCCTTGAACTATTTCCCTAGCCCCTACTTGTAATAAACACAGCTATAATGCTTGAGATTTAAAAAATATGTTTCTATATTTTGTGTTTTATAATTCTGGTTTTTTTTGCAAAGTTACCCAATATAGACTCTGATTTACATATGATCACAGATATAGTCACATAAAGCCAACAAAGTTTATTTCACGAAGAGAAGAGGAATATGCAATTTAACAGTGATTGTTAGTTACTGGCCTCAAGAGAATATATGAGCTTTCAACAAAAAATTCCCAACTAATTTCTGACCTTTTGATACTTCTTTTGTTATAATAAATGAGGAAATGGGGTAAAATTTAAAAGATTAATTTTGTTCATCATTATTTATATTAAACATAATTTTATTCATTATATCTGTATTATTTTTATAATGATAAAATTGCTTATCACAATGAATTTGTTATATATAACAGTATTTATATTACACATAACATATGATAGTTTAATATTTTTATACATTTTACTTAATCATTTAATTGTATTCCCCCATGCCTGGCTGTCTTCACTGGGGCCCCTTAGAGGGGATGGGTTGCATTTCCCTCCCCGCCCACCCCGAGCAGAGCCTGACAGTTGAGGACCTCTGGAACCCAACCACGGCCATGCTCAGGGCCACTTTCCACACGTTCGGACAAGCCTCAAGAATGGGGGAGTTGGTGGAGGAACCCAGGTGTGCGGGACCTGGGGCTGAGATCTCCAAGGTTGCTTGGATTGGGACTGGGCCTCTTCCAACCAGATCCCCCATTTTCCAGTAGCTAGGCAGTCACACCCAGAAACTGTCCCCAGCACCCTGTAATCCCATCAATGGCCAACTTCTAGGGACTATAAAACCAATCTCCCGGAAGCGACATCTAATTGCCTAGTTCTCACTCTTGGACAACCTGACAAGATACCGAGAGTCTATTGGCCACTTGGGAGAGCGTGGCAAGCTCCCCGTGGTGTATTCATATCCCAAATACAGTAAATGATATATACATACCTCTTGGAGAGCCTGACAAGATATTGAGAAAGCCCGGTAAGCTCCCACCCACACGGCAGAGCCTGGCAAGCTACCCGTGGCGTATTCAATATGTCAAAATCAGTAACAATAGGTCTCATTCCCTTGGCCCTAAAAGAGCCTCCAATTGTTGGGAAAGATGAATAAGGGGAAAATCTCCTTACTCGTAAAATCTCGGGGCTGAGTGTAATAGAGACAGTATTGGTGCCCACTCGAGTAAATCGATTAACAACGGGATGACAGGACACAGTGATTTAATTGTATTCATCCTGCATCATTTCTTAAGGCAATGATTTTAGATAAAGCCAATGAATTTGCCAATAATTCTTTTGATAATATAGTAATTGCTTGTTACCTGTCCTAAAGCGATGGCTTTATCAAACCGAATCAGAATAAATACTAAAAGGAACAAAAATAATTCCCCGATTAATACCAGGTACTGATTACAAGAGATTGTATCTCATGGAATTGAAAACCCTATTCTGGTAGGTGAGTTTGATGATCTTTGGAACAAGAGCAAGAGCAACTATCCTATGTAACATTCTGAGTGTTACTTAGATCATTCAACAAGTGGTGATCTAATTAAAAACAAAGAAAAGATTCTAACAAGCTTTTTAGACTCCAATACTTACAAGTGCCTGCAGATAGGGAATAGCACAAAATTGTAACACTCTGACCTGAAAGTTCTTGGCCCAGATATAGGGAGAAATTTATCTGCCTGTAGTTATACTTATAAACAATAGATAAAGCCAATGAGATTGCAAAAAAGATCGTGTGTTTGCTATGGTCCAGTATTGTGCTAGTCTAAGTGTGGAAGAATTAACCAAGTTTTGTAAAAAGAATTCCTCAGAGCCAAGTGTGGGGTTAAACTGAAGAACTTATGGAAGAGAAAAGGCAGTACACCAAAGACAGAGTTGTATTTGTACAGGGTTGAATTGCTTATATGCATTAAATTGGTGGAACATCAATCTTATACAATTTATATTTAATCAAAGTTATCATTGTTTAAATGCTTGATAGAGTATTCCCATTAAATGCTAACCAGCACTCCTTTCAAATCTCACCTATTATTCTGGATTACTGTTTTATTGCATGCTTGACCTAAGGCTTGGTCAAGTCAAATCAAATTTAGTGCTAGAATACTGTAACATCCACCTGTATTTAAGAGTGTTAGTTAAACTTTGAAAATTGCCAAAAGTTTGTATTCTTTCAAGTCATTAGTAGCATTTACAGGGCCTGTTTATCTAATGTGGGAGGAAGAATATTCACAGCTGCATTATTTCATTCTTACTAATGAGGGTTCATGTATCTATAGGAGAAGGCTGCATTCCCAATGTTTCTAAATTTTTCTCAGAGTAATTTACTGCAATATTTTTATACCAGCCAAATCCACCTATAAATCAAACATAACTCGAGCTATCAGCTCTGCATTTTTTCCCTCTTGTGCAAAGAAATACATGTGAGAAGTCAGAAGATCGCTTACTCCTCTGAGGCTGATGCATTCCAGCTACTTGTCACTTTCCCTTTCCCTCAAAGCATTATTTCTGTGTTTTTATTGAAGTTTTTTGGAAAATTTAATAGGGATTATAATCTCAAAGAATCTATAAAAATCCTATTTTATAAAATGAACTGAGGTGAAAATGTTTTGTGATCTTTGAAAACACAAAGATCTGAATTTTTTTAATTCAGAGAATTTGTTGTGTTGAATCTTGAAGGGTTGCTAGAAGATAAGTAAAATAATTGTTCATTTTTCAACTAAACCAAACAAGCATTCTTGAGCAATTTCTACCATATGATGACAGTCTTGCCAAGATGTCCCTCTAAATTATGCCTCAGAAAATGATCCAGTCCATACTTGCTGCAGAGTGCAAAGTTTTTTTAATACAAAACAAACTAAGATAATGAATTCCACTTAAAATAAAAATAATGCAAATGTCTGAAGGAAAAAGACAAAGAGTTAAGGAAAGGCCATTGCCATTAACCTACAATTGACAGTAAAAAGGTATTGTCCTAATTATGGTAATTTAGAGTATAAGTAAGATGTGAAGACACAAGGTTTACAATGTTTCCGTGCTGCCGATTTTTAGATGCATGAAGTTGAATTAGTAACATATTTTGGTTTCAGTTTTATTGTTTGGAAATAAACTTAATGAAACTGCTTCATAGAACTGTTGGAAAATTAAATACTTGGAGGATAGTTGGAATGTTACCAAGCACACTAAATTGCTTAAAAATAATATTAATGTAATTATATTGTAATTAAACTAAGTAATTTTATTTAGGAAGGAATGAATAAAAAATGGTATATAATAATAGTACAATAGCATAGGTTTGGGGGCAATTGTACAACTAATCCAATAATTATTTACAAAAACTTTTTTATTGACAAGTTCCTCTAGAGGCTACAGAAGTTTAACAATTATAATGTGCTGCCACACTTTCAACTAGCAATGGCTATGAGACTGTTAAAAATGGCCAATAAATGTAAGCAGAAATTTGACAAGGGTTTTGGGAACATATTTTGCTGACTGCCTTGTTTATATAAACCATTCCTGATCTCTGATTATGACGAGTTTCTCACATGTTTATTTCCTATGGCAGTTATAAAACTTACACAAGAAAAGGCACTAGAAGAGAAACTTGCATTTTAAGACTGTTAGCATACAATGTAGGCAGAGGAATTAAACAAGCTATTTTTTCATATTTTTTTTTATTCTCAGGGTCACTGCAATACAGCTAATAAATCTAGGATATTTGTCCCAAAGCAAAACAAGTCATTGCCTTTACTATACGTGTTTTAGAGTAATAACCAAATCTTTAGAATGATTAAAGTATGCTAAATTCAGATTCTTTTTACAAATTTAGTTTCTGGAAACCAACCAAGATTCATAGAAAATTCTTTGGACAAGACTTTGTAAAACATTATTAATTTACTCTATCAAATTTCACTTGGAAACATACTTAAAGAACAGGGAAATATTTATATAGTGTGTCATTCTCTTCTTTGAGATCTCATAGATATAACACAGCAAATATTAACTTACTTTGATAGATTAGAAAATGAAAAACAGTTCATATAAATATGAGTAGAATTAAGTGTAATTGTACTGGCTCACTTTTTCTACATTTGTGAAATTAATCCATGAAAAAACAATAAATGACAAAATGATGACTGTTGATACCATTTATAACAGCATTCTTCAACTTCTTTACATAAATTGACCAGACTCCATGGACCTATGGTTGAAGCATTAATTTATATTCACAGGTGTTACTTATCTTGGAGATCTTTTCTTCTTATTAAGTAGGAATTTAATATCCTACAAAGTTTATTTTTATTTTTCCATTGAATCATTGTGATATGCACAGGTAAAAAGTTGTTCATTATTGAGTTTCAGTCATACAATGTTCCAACACCTGTCCCCCTCACCAGTGTACATTTCTCACTGAGTTTTGCTCCTGCTATGCTACCCCCAGATTGACTCTGTGCTAAGTACTTTTCTTCTTTCTCTCACTCTTGCTCTCTTCGAGATCACTTTCACTCCATGGGAGTTCACATGATGATGATCAAATCTATTATAACTCTGTTTTCTTTCACATTTCCACTTCCTGAAGAACTTTGTAACATTAAAATTCTGAGTTTTCAATAAAGTCATACTAGACTTAAATATTTGGACCAATAATGGTTTACATAATCATAAAATTGATAATGTAGAAATTAGAAACTTCCACTGAAGAAATGAGTGTCACAATGCAAATTTCAAAATCTGACAAGCTGACTGATATATAAAATGACTAAAATTTCAAGTGATTAATGATAAAAAAAAGATGCTAGATTGAGATTATGATTCTGAAGTGACTAACTTGGAAGAGTTAGAATGCTATTCTCTGAAGGAATTTTCAGCTAGTGAAGTATTTTGAATACTGTTTTGAAAAAATTGACCCTTGACTTTTCTATGTTTTATGATAAGACTATAAACTCAGCAGCTGTGAAGACTGTAGACACGCAATTTTAAGGTTGTATCCCAGAATTGGTAATAAAAATGAACAATATGTAGCTCTCATCAAAAAATTTTATTTTAAAAGTGCAACAAGAAAATTTATAGTATTAAATCGTGGGCTTACTATAATTTGGACTTACTTGATTTTGTTTTAAGTTATTTTACTTTCAATGTCTCTTTAATTAATTAATTTTGGAAGCAAAGTAGTTTTAGACAGAAAATGTTAGAAAGACATCCTACAATGTGAAAGAAAAGATAAACATCCCAAGTTTGGGAATAGGTAAATAAAGGAAAATAGTTTTACACCTAGCATAGAGGACCACAGGTGTTTTCAAGATCAATTCTATGATGTATTTTTCTTTTAGTGATGAAAATATTTTAATACTCTTCAGAAGCTGAGTTCCTGAGTATGAAGGCTTATACAATGTCATATTTTCTATAAACTTATTTTTTAAAAAGCAACTATAAAAATATGTTGATATAACACAAGCACAAGGTTGGGTAAATTTGTAACTGTACCCTCATGGTGACTCACTTATTAAAAAATAAAGAAAGAAAAAAATAAATAAAATTACCAAAAGAAAAAAATATGTTGATATAATTCCTTGCCCTAGTATGTTTTTCTGAAGGTCTATACTCTAACATACTTACTTTAAGAACTTTCTACTGCAGAATCATTTCCTTACAGGCATTCAATCCTACAACTTTATCTCTCCAATATTATCTTTGTAACAAAAGAACACACATCCTTCCCAGTGGAGGAGGGTCAAGGGACCAGAAAGTCATAAAGATCTAAGGGATGGATCAGATAATAAAATCTTCACAAATATTTTCCTAATATTAAAAGCCAACAGCAAAGATAAAATCTTGTAAGATCATAAATTGAATTGAACAACCAAGATGCAGAGGCCAGGGTGATAGTCAGAAATTAAGGAGAAAATTGGGATACAAAGCTCAATTGAGCAGTTTTGGGCTAATGGGGAGGGTACTTGCATTGCATGTGGCTAATTTGATCTGACCCCATATACTTCTACAGTGCCCTGAGCATTGCCAAAAATGATCTCAGAGCCAGGGATCAGCCCTAAGCACTACCAGGTGTAGACCAAAACCCCAAAATAAATGAATAATAACAGTGGGTGATCTTGATCAGTAACTTAGGGTAGGAGATCTTGCTTGAATGGAGAAAACGAATCTACTGTCATCCATTCAAAACACTAGGTAATTCTTATGTCTTAGTCACTGATGACACAGCTCACAAGTGAGATAAATTACATCAGTGAACCAATGAAAAGCAAATATCTGCTGTTCCCGTATTGAATACTGATCTGCTTATTCTTGGATATCACTTGTATCACTTGTCATCCCGTTGATTCTCGATTTGCTCGAGCGGGCGCCCTTAATGTCACCATTTGTCCCTGTTGCATGCTAGTGTAGCCCAATGATATTTGCTTGCTCCAGGAACAGGAAGAGCCTCAAATTGTTCATTCAGGGATTTGACAAAGAAATCTGACCAACTAGTTGGTGGGCGGCCATGAGGTTTTCTGATGTCCCATGGAATCCAGTCGGTAACAGCTCTAGTCCAGTGGTCATCTCTGAATCGCATTACATGACTGGCCCATCTGATTTTTGATGCCTTGGCAAACGAGACAGCGTCCCTGATTCTTGACCGTCAAAGGAGGTCAGAACTCCAGATTCCTTCTCTCACTTGAGTGAGATGTGATACTCCTAGCATAGCTCTTTTGATTCTTCTTTGGGATACCCTAATAGCGTTCTCATCCTGTTTGCGTAGGGCCCAAGTCTCTGAGGCATATCTTAGTGCAGGAAGAACGGTGGAATCGAAAAGATGTGCCCGGACTCGGAGTTCTTCGTTCTCTTAACCACTTCTTCGACGCTCTTGAAGGCATTCCACGCTGCTCTCTTCCTCCTGCGCAGTTCTGGCATCAAGTCATTCCTTATGTTGATTTCTTGACCCAGGTACACATAGCTGCTGCATTCGGAGATGTTCGTTCCATTGAGAGCAAATGGAGCTTCAGGTACTAGTGTGTTTTTCATAAGCATCGCTTTGTTGAGATTCAGCTGCTATCCGACATTTCCACACTCGTGGTCGAAGTCGGCCAGCATTTGTGCCACTTGGCCAATGTTTGGTGTTATGAGAACGATGTCATCAGAGAAGCAGAGGTGATGTAATTGCCAACCCTCTATCTTCACTTCCATTCCTTCCCATTCCCATCATTGCATGATGTTCTCGAGGGTGGCACTGAAGAGTTTCGGTGAAATGGTATCACCCTGCCGCACCCCTCTCTTTACATCAATGATAACTTTTTTGTAGAATGTGAGATCCTGGTGGTAAATCCAAAATACAGCTTGAGGAGGATTTTGATATACTGAGTTTGAATGCCCTGTTTGGCTAGGGCTTCAATGACCGCTTCAGTCTCAACAGAATCGAAGGCCTTCTTTAAGGCCTTCTGTACTTTCAACACACGTATGCTGGTATCAAAAGCAACCATCGAGGACCTGATGGTGCAAGTGCAGAAGATCAAGTACAACATCATTGGTCTGACGGAAACAAGAAGACATCAATCACATCACGCCATTTTTGGCACTGGAGAAGAATTGTTTCTTGGAACATGCGACAACAGTGTATTAATTAATTCAAATGCCTAACAACCCAAATCGGATGATTACACTTGAATAGATGTGGCTCACTGCTTGCAGTCTCTATCTTCGTCATCTATGCACCAACTTCCAACTACGATGAAGAAGAAATTGAGAGGTTCTACATGGAACTGGAGAAATTCTATAAAGAAGACCACACCTTCTACAAGATCATTGTTGGTGATTTTAATGCCAAAGTAGGTCTGAGAAGGTCACCCAAAGAACTCCACATTGGGACCCATGGCCTAGAATGGAATGATCAGGGCAAGAGACTGGATGAATTCATCATGTTGACCAAGACCATCATGGTAACTCACAGTTCCAGAAGGCTGAATCTAAACGCTGGACATGGGAGTCTCCCGGTGGACAGTTCCACAATGAAATTGATCACATCATATTCAATCAAAGGTTATGCCTGACTGATGTTGCTGTTGTCTCAAAATTCCAAACGGGATCAGATCACACCATCTCCTTTGTGCAAAATTCTACTTCACAGAGCGGGGAGAAAAGTCTGCAAAATTTAAGTCTAAGAAGACAACTCCCAGAATGACCACCAACTGGGAGCTCTTTGGCACTATTGCAGCAATGTGGGAAGATCCCGTCCTTGACAATATCGAAGAAGAATACGATCAACTGGTTCAGCACCTCCATGCATGTGCTGAGAGTGAGAAAGCCACAAACAGATGCCTGTCTTTGGAAACTCTCGAGCTCATTAGTCAACGTGGTTTGGCGCGAGCCTCAGGCAACCACAAGCTAATGTCCAAGCTCACAAAACTGTGCAGAGATTCGATAAAGGAAAACCTCAGAGAGAAGAGCAGCAGTGTTGGCCAGTGCAGCAGAAGCCAGGAAAAGTATTTGCAACGCTCGCCTGTCCTTCACCAACTACAAGACCAAGATGACTGCCCTTTGATGTCCCAATGGATCTATAACATCTTCCAGAAAGGCAATGGAGAGGATTATTCACGACTTCTACTGAATCTCTTTGACAGCCATGTCCACCTGCCCACATACCAAATTCCGCAGGATGGATATGTCGTTCCCAACATCCTCCCTTCTGAAATCCGACACGCCATTTTGTTGGTAAAGAACCTGGTCCGGACAAGGTCAGACCTGAACACCTGAAGAATCTACCGCCATTACTCATCAATACACTGGCCCAACGCTTCACATGCTACCTGTCTGAATGTAAGATTTCTTCTCAATGAGAAACCAGTAGGACCATTCTGTTATACAAGAAGGGAGACATCCACGACATAGGCAACTATCGCCCAATCTGCCTGCTGTCTGTTGTCTATAAGTTGTTCACTCACGTCATCTTGAACAGAATAAGCAGAACACTAGACGAAGGACAACCATGTGAACAAGCCGTGTTCCAAAGGGAATTCAGCACGATAGACCATAACCACACAGTGACCAAATTCATTGAAGTTTCGAGAGAATTCAAGATGCCACTCTGTCTAACGTTCATCAACTTAATGAAGGCCTTCTTTGATATATTTTGAGAATATTATATACATGTCATTGCTTTTTGCCTTATATGTATATTTCTGTTTTCTGTTTTCCATCCAGGGAAAATTTATTCTATCTTCTTCAGACAGAAAACAGGTTTTCTATAAAATGATTTGATTATGCTAATTTTTTATTTCAGAATTTCATCTAATATGAAGTGTATTTTTGATGTTGAGAATATATATTAAACTCTTTTAAGGTGGATCATATGTTAATCAGACATTTCTATAAGTAAATTATTTGAATTATTTTTAGACCCATAATTACATGAAAGTAATTTTATAAAAGTTAAATTACTGTTGCTATCAGTAAAAACATTCTCCATAATCAGATAATCATTAATTAAAAAGCCAATATGTGGTTTTAAAAAGATAACAAATGAAAGGTAGCAAAAAAAAGAAACAAAGGCTATATAATAACAAGGTAATGTAAGTTAAAGAAATTCAAATATAGTTATTTAAGGATATAAAACAAATGCTACTAGAATGTATGAGGCCATTATACTCCCAAAATAGTCAAAACAGTGCTAAAAAAAACTAAGAAGCATCATAATCCCTAATTTTAAATGATGAAGCTATAAATTATGAGCTATACTATAAATTATAATTATTTAACATATATAAGCTATACTATTAAGCCATATTAATCAAAATAATATGTTAGTGAACAAAGATAAACATGCAAGACAATGGTCAAGAATCATGACCCTATAGATAGCCCCTCAGATATAGGAACAAATTAATTTAAGGATGTTGTGGTTTATATCACGGTGGAACACTACTCAGCTAGCTAGCAGATTAAAATGAAATCTTGCATTGCTACAACAAGGATTGAGATAGAGAGTGTACTGCTAAGCAGAATAAGGTAGAGGGAAGATGGAATTACTAGATCTTCTCACTCACAGCTGGGATATAAAGAATTAAAGCAAGAAAATAGAGACTATTTTATCAAAACAAATCTTTATAATCTGAAGACAACTGTTCTTACCAATGTGAGGGTTAAGGAGAGGACAGGACGTTTCCTGTGGGAAATGTGGGTGATATTCGCAATTGGTAGAGTGCATTTTATGGTAACATTGCATTCCTAAACTTAAAAAATATATTTTGCATGCTGTGCACCACAGTTACCTCATAATAATAATAATAATAATAATAATAACAACAATAAAAATAAATGGAAGAAAATGGGCCAAAGAGATAGTATAGCGGGAAGGGCCCTTGTCTTGCATGCAACTGACAGGGTTCAATTCCTGACATCTCCTATGGTCACCCTGTGGTCTTCCAGGGGTGATACCCGAGGCCCAGAGCCAGAAGTAAGCACTAAATTACTGGTTTGGTCCAAAACTCAAAAAAACAAGGGGAAAGAAAACGAACAACTTTGTAAACACAGTATTTAAATAAAGCATTTTATTTATTTATTTGTTTGTTTGTTTATTTGTTTTTTTTCTTTTTTGGGTCACACCCGGTGATGCACAGAGGTTATTTCTGGCTTTGCACTCAGGAATTGCTCCTGGCAGTGTTCAGAGGACCGTATGAGATGCTGGGAATTGAACCCAGGTCGGCCGCGTGCAAAGCAAACGCCTACCCGCTGTGTTATTGCTCCAGCCCCCTAAAGCATTTCATTTTAAAAGAAGAAAGTTTTTGAAGGTTTTATAAGAGAAAATAAAGTATTTAACTGTAAAATTCCCTATAAATATCAGAAGGCATACCTGATGCTTTACTTGTCGCTATCTTCTTAAACACACAAAAGACAGCTCCATAGGGAAGTCTTTATCTAATACTTCTTATTAGTGATTGTGACATTTATTTATGATTCATTTGAAAATCATTCAAATAAAATTATCTTACAAAGGAATATTGTCTTGAAGTCAGCAGAATTCCAGAAAAAAAGCAGATAAGATAGCAAACTATTATTGAAACCTCAGGTGACTGCTTTGGCTTCATGATCTGAGATTATCATAAAGGAATTCTGATATCAACCCATGGGAAGACTTTTTTAAAAAAACCCTAGAGTTACCTAAATTGATCATGATTTCTCTATCAGGACTAAAATTGATTGCAATTTTTAACATAGTGCCAAATATTGTAGATTCAGTATATATACTGTATTTAATACAAACACTATGCTTATTGGTCATTGTTCCAGAAAGCTGTTAAATGTTGTTTGGCTAATTTCTAAATGATTTCATGATTTGATTTTGTTTTATATATATATATATACATATATATATGTATTATTTTTTTATATTATTTTTTTTCTCAAACCAGCACAAGAACCTTTGCAATTTGTGTACTATTTGTGTTTCTCTGCTTGGTTCCTTAGTCAAAATCTGAGCAAATGACTCAGTGAAATTCAAATGACTTAGTGAAAATGTTCTTAAATAAGAATGTAGGTGTCCAGCTGTTTTTCAATGCTTTCTTCTTTGAGAAACTTAACATTCTGATTGATTGCTGCTTTTTTTTGTTCGGGTCCTTCTTAGCAATGAGGGGGCTACTCAACCTGGAGGTACTTGAGGTTCTTTTCTAGCAGGGCCCAGGAAGCTTGGTACTGCTGTTTCAGTCTGTTTCTTACACAAAAGATCAAGGCACAAAACAGCCTTTTAGTATCTTTCTACTCAGTGTCCTTTAAATGTGGTTGGAGATTATGTCTGATTCATCAGTTTTGGAAGAGCTTCTGGTTCTGAGCATGCTGGAGCGACAAGCCTATTACTCTGCCTAATGGGTAGAGTGAAACTGGGCGCCTGTTTAAGTAGGGCCAGTACTGTCAGCCTCTTGGTGGGCCCTAGGCTGTAACCCCCTGCTGCGATGAGATAAGACTGTTCCTCTTCTGGGCAGTGCTCACCTTGGTGGTGACTTCTCCGTCAGGGCCAGATTTGTTTGCACCTTTTGTTGGGTTTAACAAGTTCTGAGACTCTTCAACTTTTCTCTAACTTCCAGCACAAATGGAATTCTGTGAGAAGTTGAAATGCTCAGCACAGGGAAGATAAAGTATCGGTATGCACAGAGACTGGCAGGTCGTAGCGTCTCAGGACTTGTTAAACCCAGCATATGGTGCAAATGAATCTGGCCCTGACTGAGAAGTCACCACCAAAGTAAGCACTGACCAAAAGTGGAATAATCTCAGCTCACCCAAAAGAACAAGAGCAACCAGTGCTGTCACAGGTGTGGGGAGAAAGGGATTCTCCTTCGTTGTTGGTAGTAATGCCTACTGGTCCAATCTTTTTGTAAAACAATATGGATATTTCTCAAAAAACTAGAAATTGAACTCCCATTTAGCCCAGCAATATCACTCCTGGTATATATACCGTGGGGGCCCAAAAACACACAGCAGAAACACCATCTACACTCCTAGGTCATTGGAGCACTATTCACAATAACCGGAATGTGGAAACAACCTGAGTGCCTGAGAACAGACAAATGGATAGAGAAACTTTGGCATATCTATATAATGGAATACCATGCAGCTGGTTTCGTTTCCTAATGAAACTTCATTAGGAAAATGAAGTTTCCTAAACTTCATTTAGGAAAAATGAAGTCATGAAGTTTTCCAATAAATGGATGGGCAAGGAGAGTATCATGCTGAGTGACATGAGTCAGAAGGAGAGGGACAGAAATAGATGATCGCATTCATCTGTAGTATATAAAAAATATATAGTAGAAGACTAATATCCATAGCCAGGAAAAACAAGGCCTAGGAGTACTGGTTAATGGTTGGAATCAACCACAAGTCTGTGTGTGGAGGAGGTTAGGTAAGATAGAGAAGAGACCAGTATGACAATAATAGCTGGGAATAATGATGCTAGGCAATAACTGAATGTTAAATGCAGTTAAAGGTATATTCCTGGTGACCTTTCATTATCATTATTGCAAACCACAGTGCCCAAAAGGAGAGACAGAGAGACAAAGAGAGAGACCGAGAGAGAGAGAGAGACAGAGAGAGAAAGGCATAGAGACAGAGAGACAAAGAGAGATACAGAGACAGTGACAGTGACAGAGACAGAGACAGGGACAGAGAAGAAAAGTACCTGTGAGAGGCAGGCTGAGGGTAGTGGGTTGAGGTGACGGGAGGGAACCTGGGGACACTGGTGCTGGGGAGCCTGGGGACACTGGTGCTGGGATATGTGCACTGGTGGAGGGATGGGTGCTGGAACACTGTATGACTGAACCTGATCATAAACAACTTTGTAAAGGTCTATCTATTGAATCACAGTGATTCAATAAAACAAGTTTTTTAAAAAAGAAAAATATTAGTATGGATGGGACAATTTCAGGTCAGGTGATAAGCCTTTTAGGTGAGGCCAAGATTACAAACCTATAAGGCATTATTCGCCTCAGTCATGCCTGTTTACTGCTCAAGAAAAGAGCTGAAGCCCACTGTGTTGGCTCAAGTTCTGGTTTGCTCAGATGACTGGTTAAAGAAACTTTGAAATAAAGAATTACCCTAAAAAAAAAATTGGCAGACATTTCTCTGGACTTAGTTACTAAAATACTAAAATACAGAAATCCAAAACTATGCTGCTGCTAGTGTGGCCTCTGATCTCATATCTCTTCATTCTCAGCAATGGAAAACAAATTACCAAATGCTTTCTTTTCAGCAGATCGACTTTAGGGGGGAGAAACTCCAAATCAATAATAGTGAATTTTTTTGTTTAAATATTGAATGTAATCAAAGTAAAGTGAAAGTAAAGTGAAATTTACCAGTTACACATGCGGGGTAGGGGGCTGGGGAGGTGGGGGGAAGGGGGAAGGTATATTGTGATTCTTGGTGGTGGAATATGTGCACTGGTGAAGGGATGGGTGTTTGAGCATTGTATAACTGAGACTTAAACCTGAAAGCTTTGTAACTTTCCACATGGTGAATCAATAAAAGAATTTTAAAAAAAAAATCTAATGACATGATGAGCTATTTGGGATTAATAAAAATGTATGAAAAGATACAAATTATGTTAGCTTTAAAATATCAATTATTAGATAATAAAATAAGTAGTATCCCATAATATTGTGTAGTACTCAACACTGGCTATTTTATGCCAATAAATAAATAATTACCCTCAAAAAAAAAAAGAAAAGAAACTTTGGCACATCTACACAATGGAATACTATGCAGCTGTTAGGAGAGATGAAGTCATGAAATTTGCTTATAAAAGGATAAACATGGAGAGTATCATGCTAAGTGAAATGAGTCAGAAAGAGAGGGACAGACATAGAGGGACTGAACTCATTTTTGGAGTATAAAATATCATCACATGAGGCTGACACCCAAGGACAGCAGAGACAAGGCCCAGGAGGATTGCCCCATAGCTGGAAGACTGCTTCATGAGCGGAGGGGAGAAGGCAGATGGAATAGGGAAGGGATCAGTAAGAAAATGATGGCTGGAGGAACCAGTTGGGATGGGAGATGCATGTGGAAAGTAGATAATGGGCCAAACATGATGACCTCTCATTGCCTGTGTTGCAATCCATAATGCCCAAAAGTAGAGAGAGAGTATTGGGAATATTAACTACCATAGAGGCAGGGGGAGGGTGGGAAAGGGGGGTATACCGGGGATATTGGTGATGGAGAATGTGCACTGGTGGAGGGACGGGTGTTTGATCATTGTGAGATTGTAATGCAAACATGAAAGCTTGTAACTATCTCAGGGTGATTCAATTGAAAAAAAAAGTTCTGGTTTGTTTTTGAGTTATCAAGTGCTTGTGTATACTGGGGTTCTATAAGTCCTTTGTGTTTCGCACAATTCCTGCTTAGGTTAGTACTCTTCCAGACCCACAAGTCCTCTTCCTCTTTCAGCCTCTGCACCTTCCCTCTACTTACCCAGGGGAAATGCTCCTTGGTTGTAGATTGCCTACTGTTCCGTCTTTCACAGTGAGTCTCCCTGGGGTGATAACTGTTTTTTCATGTTCTCAGTGAAAGCCCTTGTAGACTAATGCACTCTGTTCAGTTTTTATGCATTCTTTGTGTTCTGGTACCACAGGAGCATTCTGGTACCACAGGAGCATTCACAAAATCTATCACAAAATCTATCTTTTGGCCATCTTGGTTCTGTCCATCCATGTTCATGACCTTAAACAAAGAAAAATATCCCAGTACATTGGATTTACGTGCTGATAGTGGGTTTTAGAATAAATTGCTATTAGAAATATTCGTTTTTTAATAATAAAACTAAAAGTTGCTGATGTATACACGTATAACTTTTCCAAGGTAATTTTAGATATACCATAGTAACAGTAAACAACAAATATTCTCTAATAAAATATAGACTTTCTAAAGATGGACAGGAGGGAAATATAAGATTAATATTACCCTTATTCATTTTCCTTAAAATACATTTTAGTATAATTGCTTTTAAAAATGAGTAATAGGATTGGAGAAATAGTATAGTAGGGAAGGCACTTGTCTTGCACAAGGTAGACCTGGGTTTGATACGTGCACTACATATGGTTTCCCAAGCATTGCCAAAAGTGATCCCAGAGCATAGAGCCAAGAGTAATCACCTAGTACTGCCAGCTGTGGCCCAAAAACAAAATAGAAAAAGAATGATAAAGATTGTTTGCCACTAAAATAAAGTATAATTGTTTAAAATAAAGTTTATAATATATATAGAATGTATGAGAAAATTGACATATATTAACTATATATAACCTTATTACAAGATACATTGTTGCTAACATTTCTCTAAAAATATAGCATGGATTTGAGTGTCATATTTATAAATAAAATGCTAGTAATAAATTATTAATGCATTGTATACTACTTATATATTATCCTATGAAATGTATTTTTATTTTAATTAATGTGATGAATATATAACTAAGCATAAAGTATTCATTTCACAACTGAGGAAATTGTTGAGATTACCAAGGAGAACTTAGAAGTATTTAACTAAGACCTCATAGACAACAGGCAATAAAGCAGGAATGAGCTGGAAAAATGCTGTTTAGCATGAAAGTCTTCTATATCTTTACATTAAACTGTGCAAACATTTATCCAAGGCATAAAGCTACTTTAATACTGCATGCAATAGCATCTGGAAATAGCTGTCACCAACCCAAATTGTGTATTTATCACAATTTGGTAAATGCAGATTTACCAAATTTAACACATTCAGGACTGCCACCCAAAGCAATACAATGTTTTGAAACATTCATCCTGCTATTTTACTAGTTCTATGAGTATCTAAAAATCATAGAGGGAAATATATATATGTATATATATGTATAAATATGCCTCTCAGAGAGCCCAGCAAGCTCCCTGTGGCTTATTCAATATGCCAAAAACAGTAACAATAATAGGTCTCTCATTCCCCAATCTTGAAAGAAGCCACCAATCATTGGGAAAGACGAGTAAGGAGAGGCTGCTAAAATCTCAGGGCCGGGACGAATGGAGACATTACTGGCACCCGCTGGAGTAATCAATGAACAACAGGATGACAGTGATACAGTGATGAATATCTAAGAAGACTAAAACCATTCAGGATTCACCTTCACATTAGTGAGTTAGTGCAGTAATAAACTGACTGATGGTTTAGATACTAAAAAGAATTAGTGTTTAAGTAGGTTATGTAAATGACTATGTATTATTCAAAGTTACTTTCTGAAAACAGATGCATTATCCTTTGATTTATTTGTCTTGCAAATTAGAAATGCAGAGTTTATAGACTTTGTTAAAGTCATGTATTTTTATATGTAAAACTGATTCTCAGTCTAGTGACTTAAAGAAATTTGGTCTCAATACACACTATTAAACTAGATATTTTACATTTAGTAGCCAAATATTCTAACAGAAATACCAAGGCATGTTAGAATATCATGTTTATTTCCCCATAAACTTGTGCTTTAGTCCAAGGTTTCCCAAATATCCACCTTTGCAGAAAAAAAAATGTTACTCAATATTGCCCCCCCCCATAGCCCCTTGAAATCTACCTTCTTTAAGAGAGCAAACAAAATTTTCTCCCCAGTTGTACCTCTGGATCCTTCCAATACCTCCCCCAGGAAGTGATGTCATCTACTCTGGGCAACACAACTTTCTCCATTTTTAAAAAGAAATTAACATAAGCCCTAATTATAAAATGTAAAAGTATGTATAATCAAATATACTAGTATAATTATAGCAGATGTCCATATTAGCAACAAGTTCAAGAGCTTGTGGGGAAAGATAAAAGGTATACCTAAGAATATTAAGATTAACATCAAGGAGAAGAAAACCCTCCCAAATGACTTTAAAATAGAAATGGGTAATCATGCATTTATTCTTGCATTATTAGTAGTGAGTGATAGGAACTATAAGAATAAATTTTAATAGGGAGTGAATTTAGGTGAAAAGCTAGGCATTCGAAAGGTTAAAGTCAGAGGCACAAGTAACAGGAAATAAAGTTAAGGTGCTGAAACAGAAAGATTCTGAAAATTATGAAAGTTTTAAACCCTAATGGGGGTCTATGATCATTAAGAATTTTAGATTCAGAAAGTATAATAAAAAATTAGTTTTATCATACATGCAATTTCACAGGACTAGAGCAATAGCACAGCGGGTAGGGCATTTGCCTTGCATGCAGCCGACCCGAGTTTGATTCCTCCGTTCCTCTCGGAGAGCCTGGCAAACTACTGAGAGTATCCTGCCCGCCTGGCAAAACCTGGCAAGCTATCCTTGGTGTATTTGTATGCCAAAAACAGTATCAACAAGTCTCACAATGGAGACGTTACTGGCACCTGCTCGAGCAAATTGATGAACAACGGGATGACAGTGCTATGGTGCTACAGTGCAGTTTTCCATTACATGATGGAACTGGAGGATATCAAACTGATTGAAGTCAGCCAGAGAAGAGAGATAATTACAGATAAATCTCTCTCATATGTGGAATTTGAAAAAACAGTAATCTAAGAACCAGTTTGCCATGGCAGTAAAAACTGTGGAAGGTAGGGTGTTACGGTGGGTAGAGAGCAGTTAGGAAGAATCCAGAGACAACAGTGGAGAGACACTCTATGATGGGGGGTGTTGTGTTGTAATGTCATATGCATGAAACACTACCATTGACAGGATTGTAAAATTGTAAATCATAATGACTAAAAACATTAAAGGAATAGCAAATGGCCCAAAGTAACAGAATTTATGAACTTGCCTACAGAACTGAACTTATTGTGGTGGGGGATGGTGAAGAAAGAAAATGGAGAGTCTAAAGGGAAGACCCTGAGAAAATAAAGGGAAATGGACACTGTGTGTGTGTGTGGTGTTCAGTGAATTATAGCATATCATTGAAATTTTAATTCAAGTCAAAACATGAATAAGGTATCATCTTACACCAGTGAGCATAAAATGTATAAGATGTACTAGTGTACATAAATGAAATAGAAAAGACCGTACAAAAAATCAGTGAAATAAAGAAGAGCTGACTCACCTAAAGAATATATAAAATGTCCAAAAAAGTGGAAAACTTTAGTAACTGATCATAAATGAAAGGGAAAAGATAGGAAATGCTACAGAGATACACAATATCACAAAAAAATAATATGAAACCATACAAACTGGTGCACACCAGAAAGAACAAGAATAATCAGTTTTGGTGCAGATGCAGGGAAAAAGGGACTCTCATTCCTTCGTGGAGGGAATGCTGACTACTCTGGCCTTTTTGGAAAACAATATAGACATTTCTCAAAGAACTAGAAATTGAGTTTCCATATGACCCAGCAATACTACTTTGGAGAATATATCACTGAGATGCAAAAAAAAAACACAGTAGAAATGACATTTGCGTCTCTATGATTTTTGCAGCACTCTTCACAATAGCCAGAATCTGAAAACAACCGAAGTGCCCGAGAATAGACAACTAGTTAAAGAAACTTTTATATATCTATACAATGGGATACTATGCAGCTGTTAGAAAAGATGAAGTCATGAAATTTGCTTGTAAGTGAATGGAAATGGAATGTATTATGCTAAGTGAAATGAGTCAGAAAGAGAGGGACAGACAGAATGACTGCACTCATTTGTGGAATATAAAATAACATGATATGAGACTAACACCCACGGACATAGAGACAAGGGCCAGGAGGATTACTACATGGTTTGGAAGCCTGCCTCATGTGCTGAAGGGAAGGCAGTTGGGATGGAGATGGGACCACTAAGTCAATGATAATTGGACGGATCTCTAGGGATGTATCACTGCCATCACTCTTGTTCTTCGATTTTTACTCCAACGGGCACCAGTAATGTCTCTATAACACTCAACCCTGAGATTCTAGCAGCCTCTCCTTACTCGTCTTTCCCAATGATTGGAGGCTCTTTCAGGGTCAGGGGAATGAGACCAATCATTACTGTTTTTGGCATATCGGATAGGCTACTGGTAGCTTGCCAGGCTCTGCCATGCGGGCGGGATACTCTTGATAGCTTGCCAAGCTCTCCAAAAGGTATGTATATATCATTTACTATATTTGGGGTATGAATACGCCATGGGGAGCTTGCAAAGCAATAGTGCGGGCAATAGACTCTTGGTAGCTTGTCAGGTTCTCCAAGAGGGAGAACAAGGCCGCTTTTTTTTTTTTTAATTTTTTATTGAGTCACCATGTGGAAAGTTACAAAGTTTTCAGGTTTAAATCTCAGTTATACAATGCTCGAATACCCATCCCTTCACCAGTGCTCATATTCCACCACCAGGAATCCCAGTATAGCTCCACCCCGCCCCCTCACACCCCAAACCCCCCCACGCCCCTAGCCCCCCCACCCTAAGCCCCCCCGCCTGTGTAACTAATAAATTTCACTTTACTTTCACTTTGATTGCATACAATATTTCAACAAAACTCACTATTATTGTTTGGATAGTCTCTCCCCTAAAGTCAGACCTGCTGAAAAGGAAGCATTAGATAATTTGTTTTCCATTGCTGAGGATGAAGAGGTATGAGGTCGAGTGACCACACTTAGCGGCCTCTCAGTTTTGGGTTTCTGTAATTTAGTATTTTAGTAACTAAGTCCAGAGAGATATCTGCCAGAAGTTGCATCGTTGCCAACTTGTACTTCTCAGTTACATTATATTCCACATATGAGTGCAATCTTTCTATGTCTGTCTCTTTCTTTCTGACTCATTTCACTCAACATGATACTTTCCATGTTGATCCACTTGTATGCAAATTTCATGACTTCAAGAACAAGGCCGCTTTGCAGAAACGTACCTCCAGGAGCTTGGTCTTATAGTCTCTGGATGTTGGCCATTGGTGGGATTACATGGCACCAGGGGCAGTTTGTGGGTGTGGCTGACAAGCTGCTGGAAAATGAGGGCTCTGGGTGGAGAAGACCCAGTCCCAGTCAGAGTAAGCTTGGCGATCTCAGCCCCAGGTCCTGCACACCTGGCTTCCTCTGCTGGTCCCTTCATGTGTGAGGCTTGTCCGAATAAGTGGAGAGTGGCCTTGAGCATGGTTGTGGCTGAGTTCCGGAGGTCTTCAACTGTTAAGGCTCTACTTGGGGTAGGGAAGGAAAGGGATGGGAGATGCATGCTGAAAATAGACTAAGGAACACACTTGATGGCCTCTCAGTATCTGTGTTGCAAACCATAATGCCCAAAAGCAGAGAGAGAGTAAGAACAACGGTGCCTGCCACAGAGGCAAAGGGTGGGATAGGGTGGGTTGAAGGGAGGGATACTGGGAACATTGGTGGTAGAAAATGCACACTGGTGAAGGGATGGGTGTTTGATCACTGTATGACTGAAACTTAATCATAAAAGCTTTGTAACTGTATCTCATGGTGATTCAGTAACAAATAAATATTTTTTAAAAAAGTAATATGAAAAACTTTCCACCACTAAAATGGAGAATATGCAGGTAATGATTCAATATTTAGAAACATACAACCACATACATATAATCATAGAACTAGAAAGAACTAGAAAACTTGAGTAAGAAATTTATAAGCAAGGAAAGAGATACAGTAAGTCAAGGGAAAAAGCTAAATATTGAATGATCTCCTTCGTAAGTGGTATACAAAGAAATAAAGCAAAGGGAAGGATAATGTCCAAAGAAAACAAACCATTAGACTGAGCACAGGTCTAAAAGGGAGCAGACTAGATAGAAAGTCTCTTATAGATCATGGTACAGCAGTAATTGCACCGAGGTAGTGAGGATGTTGTAGAACAATACGCATTAAACTTATTAAATACTAGACTCTTATAAACTAATTATATTCTATTGAAATAATAAAAAAAGGGCCAGAGATAGCCTACTGTGGGTATAGCATTTGTCTTGATTCAATCTCTGGCACTGCAAGAGTGGTCCCTGAATGTCCCAGAATGGTCTCAGAGTAAGATCTGAGCACAGCTGGCTATTGCTCCAGAAAAATATAACAAACAAAATATGTTTTAAAAAATAATAAAAAGGAATAAAGAGATCGCAACATAACCAAAATCAAAACCTATACGTGAATATATTTTTCAAGATTTAGGTGTTAATATTTTAGCAAAATAATTTGTTTGTTGATTCAAAATAATTGTATTCTGTTTGTCTGTATTTTACTTATAATAATAAATTTTTGATAAAGCAGTCATAGAAAAGGGTGAAACAAAACAATTAAAATTTATCAAACCCATGATTTGAGTAATACACTATTTTCACAAGTAATTATTTTAATAACAGTGATTGTTGGGCTGGAGCGATAGTACAACGGGTAGGTCATTTGCCTTGCTTGTGGCCAATCTGGGTTCAATTCCCAGCATCCCAAATGATCCCCCCAGCACTGCCAGGAGTAATCCCTGAGTGCAGAGACTTGAGTAACCCCTGTGCATCGCCGGGTGTGACCTAAACAAGAAAAAAAATTGATTGTTAAATTTTCTTATGTGTAAATATTTTCCCAACCTGTATTAAACTAAGTTACTCCCAGTGGAGCTGCTGTTAATATAAGCTTCTTCAAAACTTTCCTTTTGTGATGCATCTCTGTTTTTTAGTTTCTTGACCATTTCATGAAGCAGTGTGCAAATCAACAGACCATCAATTCTCATGTGCTACAACTGTGTAAAGCAGGGTTTACAAAACTGTAAATCGGTTCCATTTTTATTTACATGGTAATATAAAAGAACATCTACATTAATTATTTATTTCTATCACTTAAGATTCCTTGACAAGTACTCAAGCTATTTCAAGCAGTAGAAGGGAAAATTTAATGATTTTTTTTTCTTATTTTCAGAGGATAAGAATGCCATCTGGATGCCTCAAACCATGATAGAACTTTCAAGTTTCATCAAAACAACTGTCTTTTTATAATGCTAAGAAAATACACATCAGAGAATATAGGTGTCTCATGGTTCTGAGTTGTTTTAAACTTGTAGAATTTAGGTGATTGCTTTTTAGTCTCCATGCTCAATTTTCAAAAGAGGGAAAAATTTGCCCAATCCTTTCATAATGTTAAACACTTGACATTATAAGGAGTCAAAGCAAACATAGCCGATGGAAAGAAATCTATGAAGGCAGAGGTGGGGAAAATGGTTTTGTAATAATGTCAACTAAATGTGTCTCACTGCAAACCGTCATTTTCAAAGCTTTTTCTCTCTTGAAATACGCATCTGCAATCTTTGGCCTCGAGTGAATCCTGGAGTTTAAGAAGAAGCCTATGAGACTTAACAGATATATTGTGTAATAATTAATCCTTTAAGAAAAATACAAAAGACTCTCTGATCTACTCTGTGATTGATTCCATTCCCGCAGGTACCTTTGGCATCTGCAGTGTGTAGCTATTCATACTGCTGCGACAATTCTTGTACACTGGCTCACCGATCAGGTAGGCAATTTGAAGCAAATGCCAGGACCATAAGTAACAATAAAAAAACTCAGTATTAGGCAAAACAATGTGCAATTCATTCCTCTTATTAATGAGTCATTTCCCCTTCAGGCAAATCATTTCACTGATGTATGATAATGAAGGGTTTCAGTCAGACCTCTCTGACAACTTAGACATGCTGTTGGACAGGTGCCACTGTCTGGGAAGCAAACACAAGGCTTTTTCAGCAGAGCATTCTCACAAAACAAGCTGGAGAGAGAACACACAATTCCATCAGTACCAGATTATCTGATGTACAACTTCAGAGGATTTCCTTATGAGATGAAAAAGACAAAAATGTATTTGGACAGTAAAGAAAAACTAAGACTTTACAAAGAACAAAATTAGAACCAAATTTAATCAGCAACAAGAGATATTCATAAGATATTTCTTATATTAATAAGATATAAGAAAATTAAAACATTTATTTTTGTTTTTTTTTCCAGATTTTTAAATAAAATAGTCCTCCCAGGTGGAGTATAATGAAGTACTCCTACTGAGAATATTCCAGTTAGTATATAATGCTGAAAAATACTGGCACATATTTGGCAAAGCGAAAATGTTTTGCTGAGATTAGAATTCTCATGTCATATGAGCAGCAGGACAAACTTAAGAAAATAATCTACTTTGCTATTAATACAAAATTACAGAACATATTTTCCTTCTTATAATATCACTGAGAAGATAGAGAGGGATTGGACAGCGATAGAGCAAAATTGAAAGTTTAAAGTACTTGAAATTTCCACACTCAGGAAGTGTACAATATTCTAGCAATTCAAAAGGAGCAAGCTAGAACAAGATTTAGAGAGAGCAGTGAGAGTGAAAGAGAGAAAGGAAAAGATAGTGAGATAATGATGGAGAGACAGAGAATAAAAATATAGCATTGAGAAGCTTGCATTATTGCTTTGAAAATCCCACAACAAATATCATCTTGGCTGTTTCTCCCTTTAGTCTGTCCCATTTTACAAGGTTTCATGGCTTAAATCACTTTAGGGAAGGAAGTGCAATAACTCTGATTTTAAAACACACACATTCCAGGAATTCCTGTGAGATCCTTGTCAGAAATGTAGAAAAGATCATAGCTGTTTTATAAAAAAATGTGCTAAAGAGAACCAATTTGTTGCTTTTATTATTATAACCTGCATTAATATTGTGCCACACTACCAATGTGCTAAAGCTCCAAATGATCGGTGGTACCATGAGTTTTGCCAATCAAGCAATTCAACGTAGGATGCCTGATTCACATTCTGCTTTAACATTGTCTTTTATTCTAAAGTTTTGTGGCAATAATTTAGGTATAAAGACACTTTTTATTTCCTGCTTGTCATATTGAAACTCACACCTAAAATATTTAAGTACCTAAATGTACAGCATAAAAGGGTTAATTTTCTCTCCACTACTGGTACAATCTCATTTCAAGATAATGTAGATAATTAACTTGCTTCATCCTGGCATGGAGAATGAATTCCCAGGAAAATCATGGTAAAATGAGAGGCTTGAACAATACATTTTATCTTTCTTCCATGTAATATTATTACTACTAAGAGATCAAATTCAACCCAATCATCCCGAAATCTGAAATATATTCTGCCACAAAAACTGCATTTTCTTCCTGCATGACCTGAATTTTTTAGAACTAACATAACTTTTATGGATATACCACTAATTTAGTTGCACATAAGCTGTCCCATCTTCCTCCTTGTAAATTGTTATGGAGATGGAAAATTTTGAGAAAAATCTTTTAAAGAGTACAGGCATGTACGACTTTCTTTTTTTCTCCACAAAATTAGGAGTTCTTTGTGAGGGAGAGGTTGTGTCTCATTTGTGTTTTACATCCCCATTTTCTAACAGAACTCTTGGCACAATGTGAGAGACTAACAAATATTTACCATTGAAGGGGCTCCATTAGAAACACTGCAAAAAATTAAAAGAAAACAGATGGAAAAGAAAAAGGGGAACCTATATGTTGCCCTTCCCTTAGATGGCAAACCCTCAGATGGAAAATAAACCCCAATTTGGAGACAGTTTGGGGTACTTTATATTCCAGTTTATGAACTATGGATTTATTTGGTAGAATTAGACAAAACTGTCACTATGAGTAAAACAGCATTTTTAGAAGGGTACTTGATGCCAAAGTCCCAAGTTAACCCTAGACTACATATCTAAAGCGCATTCTTCGGACATTCAAATTTTAATGTTATTACTGTGACATACAACATATACTAACCTTTGTATCACTTGAGAAGTGTTTCACTAGATTAGGGCACATGTTTGAAACATTGAACTATTATCCATTGGAGATACCAGAAATATTAGTTTTAAGGAGGCATCATTAGTATGCCTCAAATTATTACATACTACATTTGAGATTTTACTCACTTATTTAAGATCTGCTGTATCGACTAGCATTGTCTATGTCCTAGATGACTCACATAGAGAAACAGTGGTCCCATGTCTAATACGGAGCATCTTGCCTTCTGACAAAGGCTTTCCTGATGATACTGAAGTTGTGCTTACATCCACATCCTTGTAGGGGAGTTGATACCATCTTTAGCCATCTACCGGACTGGAATACGAATAGCTGGTAGAAAATATTTTCACTTTTACCCTCCATGACTGACAAACTTATGATAAATTTTATAAGTTGCCTTGAAAAGTTTCCATGAGACTAATTTGAAAAATTTGTATTAGTTATTTATCCTTCACTTCTATTTTCATTTATTCACATACTCTGAATTTATCACTGTCATCCCGTTGCTCATCGATTTGTTCGAGTGGGCACCAGTAATGTCTCTCATTGAGAGACTTATTGTTACTGTTTTTGGCATATCCAATACTCACGGGTAGCTTGCCAGGTTCTGCCGTGCGGGTTCCATACTCTCGGTAGCTTGCCGGGCTCTCCGAGAGGGGCGGAGGAATCGAACACAGGTCGGCCGAGTGAAAGGTGAATGCCCAACCGCTGTGCTATCACTCCAGCCCACTCTGAATTTATATAAAAAATAATAGCACGCTAAGTGTGGTCACTCTACCTCATACATCTTCATTCTCAGCAATGGAAAACAAATTATCTAATGCTTCCTTTTCAGCAGGTCTGACATTAAGGGAGAGACTCTCCAAACAATAATAGTTTTGTTGAAATATTGAATGCAATCAAAGTGAAAGTAAAGTGAAATTTATTAGTTACACAGGCGGGGGGGGCTAAGGGGGGGCTAGGGGTGTGGGGGGTTAGGGGTGTGGGGGTGCGAGGTGGAGCTATACTGGGATTCTTGGTGGTGGAATATGTGCACTGGTGAAGGGATGGGTATTCGAGCATTGTATAACTGAGACTTAAACCTGAAAACTTTGTAACTTTCCACATGGTGACTCAATAAAAAAATTTTAAAAAATATTTTAAAAAATGACAAAGTGTTAAAATAGAAAAAAAAATAATAGCACACAAGACTTTTCCTCCAATTCTGCTTTCTGGAGAAACTGGAAAGGCATATCAAATGGCCTAAGAAAGATTTTAAGGGTCAGATTTTAGAGTAGAAATTCCAATTGCTGGATGGATGCAAGCATTTTCATTTCATAGGACAGGGAAAGAAATACACTTGAAGATCTTTTCTCCAGGATGTATTACTTTCCTGTTTCCTATTCTATTGTTATCTGAAATTTTTGATCATATCAAAATTTGAGAGAACGTCAAACTAATTTATTAATTTAATTAATAGCCCACTATTTCAACTTCTTGAGTAGCAATGCTGAATATCTACATTAGAAACACATGTCAGAGGATTAGAAGTAAGATCTAGGAATCCTCATTTTCTATCACCTTAATGATGGTTTTCTGGATTGGTTGTCATTGAGCCTTTAGAAAAAAGGATGTGATTGGTATATTCAACCTTATATCAAGGAAAGAGACAATATTTTCAGTGGGTTTTGGGGGTGATTTTGGAGAAAGCATGGAATACTTATGCTCAATGTAATGTATTCAGAAACCCAGATGAGTAGTTTTTAATGATATTTAGAGACAATGCTATATTTGTAGTGTATATTCTGTGGTGCATATTCCATTGGTACTTAGATCACAAGCCCAGCTTATCAGGAGATAGTGGATGAAGTCCATGGTGGATAAAGACATTCTGAGTTCTTTCTCAAGCTTCAACAGCAGAAATACAGTGAAAATATCTATAATCATGGGGGGAAATGGTGTTCTCATAGACAAAGTTGGCTCCTCATTTTATAAGCTATTCCCGGACTGTTAGGGAAACAGAACACAAAAACTATAGAACTTTGGTTTAGACAGTTGACTAAGGTGTCTAGGAATAACCCATTGTGAAATAAATGCTACCAGATATGAAAAGCAAATAAGAGTTGTATTTTGTTATGCAAAATGTATTGGGGTGAGGCCTGGGGGTGGTGGAGAGGATTGAGCCTCAGTAGCTCAGTAGTATACGAGAGTAGCATGTGATCAGATATCCATATCAATTATCCCCATTTCACTGGCATCACTTTTTAAAAAAATCTCTTACCATATTTTTTTTTATCAATGAAGAAGTGTATGTGCTTCTGCTTCACAGATGTGTTGGTACAATCTTAAAATGAATTACTGCCATGTTGAAGCACACAAAGTAGAACTAAGGACTAGTGGGGCTCTACAAGCAACAGGTATTATTACGTCATATGGCAGAGAGGGGCATGGTCAGAAGTTCACATATACAAGGACTCCTAAACAGACAGAAGTTTCATGGAGTTGATAAGGGTCATGTAGGAAAATATTAGGAAACTAAGGACAAGAAAATACTTCAGAACAACTGGAGATCTGAATAGCACAATAAGTTGAATGTATCTGACCCAAGACACCATTCAGATACTCTCAGTTATAACCAACTCTTATTCAAGCTGCTACTGTGGTGACAGGTGTGTGTAAGTGTGAGTGTGTGTGTGTTTCTATCCAGTTTTACATAGGCACAAACTAATAGCTTCATATCTAGGTGTCCCTTTCTCTTGTGCATGACTATAGCTATGGCTTAGGAGCCCTTTCTGCTATAGAACTCTGATATTTTTTCACATTGAATTTTCTTTATAGGTTTTCAAGGTAGCACATGTTTTTTTTAAGAACTTTAGAAATTCTTCCCTGTTCCTGCTAAGGATATACACTCAGACCCCACTGAACTTCATTTTGTATATAGCTATGCACAATGTAGTTTAAGAAAATACATAAACTGTGGGTGCAAAATGTGTATGCATATAAAGTTGATATAAAACATAGCCCATGTGTACATCTTATTCCTTTTTTCTGTCAAATGAAATGCTCAAATACACCTTTATAATGGACTTCAAGATCAAGAGATCAGTGCACATATTATTAGTCAGCTTGCTCTTACATCATTGTTTAGCTTTCCTTCATCTGTCTTCATTTCCTTTGCACCCCAGGGTGTTTCTGGATAACCAGATTTAGATACATGGGAAAATAATTATCATTTAAGGTTATGTTACCAAAAGAGATTTAGGTAAAACCTTACATATGAAAATGACTAGTTTTGTAAAATCAATATCTAGAAAATGTTAACATGATAACCATTTGTTAACATGTTTTTCTGGGTTGCAGAATTAGAAATAGTGATATATTTAGTTTATATTATAGAATTTCTAAATTTCTTACAAAAAACATGTGTGACCATAAAAACCCATAAAGAAAATTCTATGTGAAAATATGTTACAGAGTTCTGTAACAAAAGGGGCTCCAAAGCCATAGTCATAGCCACATATAACAAACAACAAATTTCACAGGAAATATAAAAGACCAAACCAAGGAAATCTGAGGTAAAATAGTAGAAGTTAGCAAGGGATTGCAATTGTAAGCTATTTGATTTTAAATAGTTTATTGAATCCCTTTATTTGGTGAATGGGCTCATTTTTACTAAATCATCTGTTTCAAAAAACCTACTGTCAATATCTAACAAAGATATGGCATGATGAATACATTTCCTATTGAAAATTAGACTGTTGGGAAAAGGTTTTTAAGTTAAAATTTGCATAACTTAGAATCAGACAGATATAAACTGAAGGGATTAAGGAAGGAATTCAAATACAGAGTCACCCTAGTGTTATAGAAAAGTGTGAGGAAAAAAGGCCCAGAAATGGAAGTTCTGCTCCTTGCTGACCTTACCACTTAGAACAGTACCTAGTGATGGCACAGTAGATGTTCAATGAACATTTACTGGAAAATGAATGACTACCATAATCTAATATAGTCAGAACCTGTGTCATAGCATAACATTAACATAATGCAATCTAATTAACACTCAAGTTCATAAAACCTTGGTGAAAAGAGACAGTAAAAGGTATAATCTTTCAAAGAATAAGCAAATTGTAGGCATTAACATAAAGGTAAAAATTGAAGAAATGGTATTGAAGACACTACTAATCAAGCACTAAGGACTAAAACTAGAACACTTACATCACGCCTTTCTGTCACAATCCTCAGAATCAAGTTGCTTTTCATTAACAATGCATTAAAGAAGTCTATCATCTAAAAAAATTGCAACAGCTGCACATGTGTTGTGAAATTCTAAGTAATGAATTGCCCTTTCTAGAAAGCAGTTCACCCATAGTAATTTGACTATATCTTTGAGAAAACTATATCTTGCATTGCTTATGAGTGAGATAAAAATGCTTTTATTCTTCTCCTGTCTAAAATAGTTTGATCATTGACCCAGAAAGAAAACTATCATTGCATAATTCTTAAGCCATTGTGTTGACCTTAATACAGAGCCCTTGGTTTGAGTGATCCAAGTTCTGTACCACCTTTCTGTTCTATGATTCCATTGTTTCCAATGAAAGGTCACCATACCCTATTCAATTTTCTAAAGAGTGACTTTAGACCTTGTAATAGAAAGAATAAGAATCCTACAATACTATTGTTTTTGTTTCAGAATTTATAATAGCCTATATAAGAATTTTATGTTTTATCCATCTATTCTTGCTATCTCTAAATAGGAGAAGTATAACTTAATATATCCTGTTAATTGGTATTGTCTTTCACTTGTAACAAATAATTAATTCAAATAACTAATAAATACAAGTAGATAAGACAATTATCTTTAAAGAGTTTCTTTAATATGTATTATATTACTTGTTATAACAAACAGAGCTGGAAATAGTGAAGGCAGATAATGTTTTAGCAATTTTTAAATATTTAAAATTCATTTTTAATATACCTGAGATAAAAGCTAAAATTCTTGTAAAGCTTATTTTGAGCCCCCCTAATCTTCTCTTTACTGTTTCCTATTAAAAATTAGACTGTTTTTCTGGTTGTGCTGTTGGTGGTACTAGGGGGTACGATGTGGGTAAGGTTTGTCAAACTCCTTTACTTATGGTATTTGCACAAATGCTTAGTAGAGGTCACATATCTCTTTTCCTTTAAAAAATTTTTGATGGACCCACCCATGAAGTACCCAGGGTTTACCCCTGGCTTTGTGCTCAGGGATCACTCCTGATTAAGTACTAAGGGACCATATGCAGTGCCAATAATTTAACTGGGATTTGCAGTGTACAAAGCAAATGCTGTCCCGCTAACCCCTCATATTCCTTAGTTTAGTTGTTTTGATTCAAATTTTATGATACAAATAATTAATTATTATTTTATTTTAAATATGTTAATTATTTTTATCATTTATTTTGTGCCTGGTGGTGGATTGCATACCATAAAATATAGCACTGTAGCACTGTCATCCCCATTGTTCATCTATTTGTGGACACCAGTAACATCTTCATTGTGAAACGTGTTGTTACTGTTTTTGGCATATTGAATATGCCATGGGTAACTTCAGGCTCTGCCATGTGGGCGTGATATACTCTTGGTAGTTTTCGGGGCTCTCCAAGAAGGACGGAGGAATCGAACCTGGGTCAGTTGCATGCAAAACAAACACCCTACCCGCTGTGCTGCCGCTCCAGTCCATAAAATATAAAGGTCTAAAAATAATATACAGCATAGGGTGAGCACTCAGTAAACCTTGGCTCTTCATTTTTTATCTAATCTATAAATAATTAATAATAACTGACAACATAGGTATCATCTCTCACCATGTGCGAGTAGATGGCAATCAGAGAGGCAAAGTGCAAACCACTTTATAATCCAATCAGAATGTGACTGACAGCAGTTCTGGTTCTTGTCATTCAGCTAGTTCCTACTATATATGATTTTGGAATACTTATAGAATGGACTTTTAGAAAACCTACAAATTAATGTAATACATTTGATATAAAATAGTTATGTTGTAGACATAGCTAGGATGTTATCCACTTCCTTAAAAATAGTGGTACCACTTGGGAAATGGAAGGGTGAACTTGGAATCCATTGGTATTACCAAGATAGAGTGTTACAAAGTGTTTATTCATCACCCAGCTAACCATAGGTGCATGTTAGAGAAGACTCTTCTTTATTGATGAGGATTGAAGACCTGGTCACTCAACACTTTTATTTGAAAGAATCCAATAAAGCAGGTCCCTTCACTAATTATTAAAGTTGGAAAATTGCCTTGATAAAAAATGTTTCCATATTGCGATGAACTTCTGATACTTGAGATAATCACACAGTACAAAAATGTCATCCCCTTAAAAGAAATATTAGCTTTTACCAGTCTGTAAATCTGTATTTGCTCTTCTAAGTCACTGGTTTGAACTGTAATCTAGTACCTGGTTCATAATAACCAACTGTAGATAAATCAGTTCAAGTCACAGTCATTTGGCTATCCAAGGAGACACTGTTAATATTAAAATACTCAATGGCACCTGTTTAACATGTTTGTCTTCATACACTATTTCTAGTTTCTTTGTAAGTTTGCCAAGTGTTTTCAAATGAGTCTCCTGGGAAAATGACCTATCAGTAATTTTTTCCTGCATTTTCTCAGGCTGATAGGAGAGCAGTTCTTTGATCATCCTGCAGGTTGCACTTCTTAGTTTTCTAAAAACAGAGAAACTTTATGCTTGTGTAGCTAGACTAAGATTTGTGCCGGTTTTGGATATTTTTATGCCTCATAAAAACTTAAAAACTAAAATCATAATCTGGTTAGCAGAATAGAGGATGTTTTACCTAAGGTGCTTGAACTAAAACTATGCCGGACTCTTTCAATGTTGGTAATTTACTTATTTCTATTACTTTTCTTGACTAAATCCTCTTCACTTATGACCCAATCTTCCTCCTCCCCTACTGTAAATATAACAGAAAATAACTGTTGCACAGAAAATAACTATTGTTCTTTCACAGAGAACCATTTTTTCTATGATCTAGAGTGAACACCAATAATCATAAATAAACTGAGATAAAATTATCACTCTTTTTCCATTCTACCTTTCTCTCTTTTTGTCTTTTTTTTTTTTTGGACTGTGTGGGAGAGCAAGCACTATTTAAAAGCACCACCTCCAGGACAATGGAAAACACTAAGGGAATAGGTTTCATATCAGGAAATCTAGGGAGGAAAAATCCCTTCCTCTGGGATGGTGTTAAGTTTCTTTTTCCAGAGAGAGCAAAAGTTCTACTAATTAAGATGAAAACAAATCCAGGATGCCTTTATTTATTTATTTTCTTCTAGGCAGAGAAAGATATCTGAAAAATTAATTATACTTTTGTCTGATTAGATATTCTGATTGGATTTTCCTGCACTTCGGTTATCTTTACAACCAAAAATCAAGCAATTTCGGTGGTTTGACTCTAACTTAAAATAAAGAATTGGTTTTCCTGCCTGTGATATATAACTGTTTCTTTTACACACTTTAAAGAATAATTACGAAGCTGTTGGGAGAAATAGAGGTGGTATAGAAAAGGCATTTAGGAGGCCACTGAAATGTGATCATAAGCTAAGAGACAGGCTGGCTCTGTCTGATTAGGGGATTTGGAATAAGCACATGCTCACAAAATAGCTTATTTTCTTCTTTTTTCTTTTCCCCTCGCTTCCCCTCCTCTCCCCTCTTCTCCTCTCATTCGTAAGAGAGATGTACAGTACTCCTAAATTCAAACCCACATTCTCATTTAATACCTCCTCCTCCCTTCTTCCCTTTTCCCTCCCTTTCTCCCTTCCTTCCTTTCCCTTTCTCCAATAGTACTTAGGGGCTACTCCTGTATCAGTACTCAAAGGTCATTACTGGTGATTCTTGGCGGAACCATAGACTCTCAATGCCAGGAATCAAACCTTGACTTCATGCATGAAAAGTATATGTTCGAGTCCATTGAGCTGTCTCTTTGGATCTGCTTCTTTAATTTCTTTTAAAAACTTGTTAATATTTCCAAACACGTGCGAGCATGCGTGCAGGCATGCTCTCTCTCTCTCTCTCTCTCTCTCTCTCTCTCTCTCTCTCTCTCTCTCTTTCTCTCTCTCTCACACACACACACACACACACACATACACACACACACACACATACACACAGTCTATGGTAGCTTCCAAATAAAGCTTGTAATTCCTGTGATAATAAAAGAAATAGATCTGATATGAAACAATCTAAGAGTGAAATTATCACAAAATTTTAAAAAATGCCTCTTAAGTACCTTAGAAATTTTTTCTTCTTTCTTTATAAGACATTGTATAAAGTTAAAGAGCTTAATCTGATTCAATTACAAAATGAGTATTTATCTTGAGATAAATGTATTAGTACTAGCTATACAGTATTATTTACCCTTCTATGCTGTCAGCTATCACTTCTTTTTGTGTGTGTTAAAACCCTTTAATCCATTTCTAACAAAATTCAAGCAGATGATATAGTACTATTAGTTATAATCTCTATGATGCACTTTAGATTTTAAAGATGATTAATCTTGTAATCAGGAGTATTTATCTTTTAACCAGTATGACCCCACTCCTACTCTGCTTCAAGTCCTGATAATCACCATTCTATGTTCTATTTTTCTGGGTCTGAAGTTTTGAGATTCCTCGTATAAGTAACATCAAAGAATATGTATACTTCATGGTTTCAAGTCTTTATTCTGCCAATTAAAATTTAATTGTAGTAGTGACAATCCCACTTATAAATATAACATTTTTACACTGAAACACAAAGATGACAACATATCTTTTCTTGTGTGTGACACTAAAAATGATATCATATATTCACATCCAACCATCTCACTAACCATTACTTGCTGTTACCTGTTTCTTGGGGCTACTGGGGACAAGTAAAGTTCCATACTCATGTAAAGACTGTTGTTTGCTTCATTATCATTGACTACATACAATTTAAAAGTATCAAGTCAAACAAAAGCTCAGTTAATAACATCCAATACAGAGGTAGAGAGACATAGATAATTATTTTATAAGAAGATAAATGTTGGCTTATTAAATCCTTGTGACATATATTCCAGTGAATACTCATGAAAAAATTTTTATTCTGGTACAATTTATCTCAAGATCATGACAGAAATATTCATATAGATTACTTTGTATAGAAAAAGTAAATAACTAAAAACTTGCATATTTGTTATCTCCATATTTTATGTTACGTTTTATGGAATAAAAAGTTCAGTGAAAATATACCTATAGCTAAATAGAAACTAAGTTTCTTTTTAATTTTAATTTTAAGTTATTTTTAATTTTAAATTTTCATATAGAAAATTGAGTATGTTCACATAATTTAAAAAACGGAACTACAGAGCTTTCTTTTTCTTATAAAATAAATCAGACACAGGGCCAATGAGTATGCTTATTATGCAGCCAACCTGGTTTCAGTACCAGGCATCACATATGTCTCCTGTACCCTCACAAGAAGGGATCCCTGAGCACAGAGCCAGGAGTAAGCCCTGAGCACCAGTGGCTGTAGTACAAGAAACAAACAAAAAAAAAGCAAACAGAGAAAAACCTTAAACACACCAAAAGGTCACTGTCATTGTCATTGTCATCCTGTTGCTCATTGATTTGCTCGAGCGGGCACCAGTAATGTCTCCATTGTGAGACTTGTTGTTACTGTTTTTTTTTGGCATATCGAATACACCACGGATAGCTTGCCAGGTTCTGCCATAGGGGCTAGATAATCTCAGTAGCTTGCCAGTCTCTCCGAGAGGGGGCAGAGGAATCAAACCCGGGTCAACCGTGTGCAAGGCGAATGCCCTACCTGCTGCACTATTGCTCCAGCCCCACACCAAAAGGTATATAAGAAATATAATATGAAGAGTAAAAGTAAAGCAATCACTGTGGCAGGGAGTTTGCTGAAAATAATGGGGCGCATAGTATATGTATTGCCCTGAATTTGATTCGTGGTGCCATATAAGACCCCCAGGCAGCCAGCAGGGTTGAAACTGACTCCCACAAGCACTAATGTGGATAGGTCCTGAAAAAAAAATTAAGCAACCACCTTTATAAATACAATCTAGGCTAGATCATTATATAGATTGTAGCATAGATATATAGTAGTAATAGGTCAAAATTGTGTCTTAAAAGTCTCCTTCATGAGAGAGAGAAGGAAGGGGAATGCCTTGTCACAGAGGCGGGGTGGGGGAGGGTGGGAAGGGGTGGTGGGAGGGATACTGGGATCATTGGTGATGGAAAATGGGCACTGATGGAAGAATGGATACGCAATCATTGTATGACTGAAATACAAACATGAAAGTTTGTAAGTATGTTAAAACTGTACCTCACCGTGATTCACTATTAAAAAAATAAAAAATAATTAATTTTAAAAAATTAGAAAGTATATTACTGATCTATCCTAAAAAAAAGTCTTCTTCATGTCTCTCATGCTTGCATTTCTTTCCCTCCTCACAGACATAATCATAATCATATTTATGTGCTAAATATCTCCTTCCTTTTCTTGTTTCACTTTTTATATGTATATTTAAACATAATATTATCTAACATTTAGTCTGGAACTTTGTTAAAATGGAATAAATTTTATTCATTCTGCACATATTAGTAAATGAAGATTTAGGTATTTTTTTCTTTTGTATAAGTTTCATCATATAGTCATAGCTCTTTGAGTAAAATATTCTTTCACATATGTATCAAAGTTAGAGCTCCAGTCAAGGTAGAGAGGAAGTAAATAACACAACTATCAAAGGTCAGTTGAGAACAAGGGATCTTCTCCTTCTTCTCCTCCTCCTTCTTCTTCTCCTTCTCCTCCTCCTCTTCTTCCTCCTCCTCCTCTTCTTCCTCCTCCTCCTCCTCATCCTTCTCCTTCTCCTCCTCCTTCTCCTTCTTCTTCTAAACCCTTAGCTAGTCTTATTAAAAAATTAGAAAAAATAATAACTAGGATAAGAAATGGAAGGAGAGAAGTTGTGCCAAATACCAAAAAATTACAAAGATCATAAAAGTTTATTATGAATGACTTTATGCCACTAAGTTGAAGAGTGTAAAGGAAATGGATAAATTATTAGAATCAGACAACTTCCCTAGATTGAATTAAGAAAAAATTGAAAACTTGAACAGATTACTAGTAAGAAACGTTAAAAAGAAATTTAAAGAATTTCCCCCAAATTCAAAAGTCCAGTTCCAGACAGTTTTACTACTGAGTTCTACCAAACTTTCAAAGAGAACCTATTAACTCTCTTTCTCAAATTCATCCAGAAAATTGAAGAAACAGGAATTATTCCTCATAGTTTCTAGAAGGTGAACATTACTCAAATACCAAATCATACAGAGATATTATTTAAAAATAATTTCTTTTGGGGGCCAGAGCAATAGTCCAGCGGGGAGGGCATTTGCCTTGCACACGGCTGACCTGAGTTCAATCCCTAGCATCCCGTATAGTTCCCCGAGCACCACCAGGATTAATTCCTTAGTGCCGAGCCAGGAGGAATCCCTGAGCATTGCTGGCTGTGACCCAAAAAGGAAAAACAAAATCATCATCATCATAATAATTTTTTTCAAAAGATATGTTCCAGTTTATTCTTCTCAAAAGGAATGATCATGATAATAAAACATGTCCATCATCTACCAGAAAACAATTTTTATCTAGTTTTGGATGTTTCACAAATGTTGTTAATAGAACTCAGAAGAAATCAGTACATTGCCTTGCCAGTCAGGCCACTTTTACTTGCCTTTTTTTTCTTTCGTGAATTTGTGTGTAGAAAATTCATCCTGAGTTAAATTGAGTACTCCAAGTAATAACTCTTTGACAACATACATCCATTTCTGTTAACCTTGAATTATGATCCATATGGAGAAATTTGTTGATGATGGCCACTGCAGTTTTATGGGATATATAAAATCCATGATATAGGTGTCAGGGGCATATATGATAACTTTTCAGTACCTATATAGCGAACCATAACGCCCAAAAGTAAAGAGAGAGAGAGAGAGAGAGAGAGAAGAAAAGTATAATTATTGAAACTTAATGTGACAATACATAAAAAAGATCATGCACTATGATGAATTGGTATGTAATCCTGGGATATAAAGACTATTCAATAAATAAGTCATTTAATGTATGACATTGCATAAATAAAGGTAAATATAAAATATAAATTAACATATCAATACAAATATTTATGTAAATCATATCAATAAACACAAATGATTGACAGGATTCCATATTTATTTCTGAAAAAAATTCTCAATTCCAAATGGACTAAAGACCTTCTGAATTGTTAAACAAGAATCCATACACTACATTGAGGAAGATATAGGAAAATCATTCAGGGTTTGGAATTCAAAGGCATCCTTGATCTGATTCCAAGGGCAATGATAACAAAAATAAACAAATGGGTCATAAAATATATGTTTTCCCATGGCAAAAAATAAACAGACTAAAATAAAAGAAGTTCTACCAAGTGGAAGAATATATTTGCATACAATATATCAGATAAAGATCTACCATCCTAACCCCTTGCCCACCCCTCCCCCCGACTCACACATTGGTATTTGCTTTTCAACTGAGAGGCACTGTAATTCTAGTTTTGGAAAAAAATTGGTATTGTTTTGTTTTCAGGATCTTAAGTATGTTGGAGAATACGGGTTGTTGTGTCATGGTTTCCTATTTTCTACTCTAGGTAGAAAAGGCCTTAATAAGTATTGTTTGTTTTTTATTCTTTTGTTTTGTTTTGCCACACCCAGCGGTGCTCAGGGCTTACTCCAGACTACTCAGAAATCACTCCTGGTGGTTCGTAGGGGTCTATATGAGGTGTTTGGGGGTAAAACCTGCATATAAGGCCAGCACTCTACTCACTTTACTATTTTTCTGGCACCCTAAACAGCCTTTTAAAAAGGTTTCTCACTGTCACCTCTCCTCTTGTGACCATTTTCAAAGACAAAAATCTTGGTCTTTCATCTCAAGCATCCAGCCAGAGATACCTGTTACAGTTGGACACTGACTCTGAAGTCGACCTTCTGGATTTCTGAAGTGGGGGTGCTCAGCCTGCTGTGCTCCTGCCATAATCATCAGTATCCACAACACCCATGTATAGGCAGACACCTAAGTCTGCCTCTCCTCTACAAAGAAATTCCTGGGAATCCTGAAAACAACCAAGTCTTCGAAAGTCCTGGAGGTGGCTCAGCTCTAAAGTGGAACATTTACACAATGGAATACTATGCGGCAGTTAGGAAAAATGAAATCATAAATTCACTTGTAAATGGATGGACATGGAAAGTATCACGCTGAGTGAAATGAGTCAGAAGGAAAGGGACAGACATAGCATGATGGCACTCATTTGTGGAATATAAAGGAAACATAATAGAAAACTAATATCCAAGGACAGTAGAAACAAGGGTTAAGAATTAGTCCACAGTTATACGACTGCCTCAAGTGCTAGGGGAGAAGGCAATTGGGATGGAGAAGGGACCATCATGATAAAGATACTTGGAAACGATCACTCTGGATAGGAACTGTGCTGAAAGTTGGCAAAGAAATAAATATAATACCTCTCAGTATCTGTGTTGCAGACCATAGTGCCCAGAAGGAAATAGAGAGAGGGAGAGAGACAGACAGACAGACAGACAGACAGAGACAGGACAGAGACAGAGATAGAGGAGACAGAGACAGAGAGACAGAGAGAAGGAAAGTGCCTGACATAGAGCCATAGAGGCAGGCTCGGGGAGTGAGGGTAGTGGGAGGGAAACTGGGTTCATTGGTGGTGGGAAATGGATACTGGTGGAGGGAGGGATGTTGGATCATGGTATAACTGAAATCCAATCATGAATAGCTTTGTAACTGTGCATCTCACTGTGACTCAATTAAATAAATAAAATTTAATTAACTAATTATATTAATAAAATCACCGAGGGAACAGGCTTTTCCTGCTACTCTGTGTCTGCTAAAACTAGAGGTACATTTTGTTTGATCATATAGACCAGATTCAGGTGGCTTGTGAATCCTTTTCTCCTCTGCGAAGAAGATAGCTGGAGTCCTGGGAGTGGTATGTACCCCCAGATTCTTGCTCTTTCTTTACTGGCACTGAGATGCTCGCAACTCCAGGACTCACAGCTGGACCATACTGTAGAGCTGATTTCTGTTGTCTGAGGCTCTTGTGATGTATCTCCAAAGACACGACTTAAGGGGTAGTTCAAGGTGACTCTGCCAAGCCATGACTCCTAAAATCACCATGGTTCAGTGTTCAGTACGCTACCCAATTTTAGGAGGCCACGTGAATCTTTTTCTACTTAGTAAAGAAACTCACTGGTGTTCTGGAGACTTGCCCCTAAAGCCCTATTTTCAGCTTAATTTGCAATGCATATCATTGTACCTCTATCACATTCTGGTTAGCAAAGTTTGTGGCAGGTGTTCCAACCTCCCTTCTCTGCATTTACCAACACAAGAGTTCTGACCACCCACATTCAAATATGCAGGTGCTTTGCTCACACATCACATGGTGATAAAGTGAACTGCATGACATATAAACCTTGATTCTGGCTGATTTAATCAGCCCTTCCTCTGATGCAATTTATTCTACTATACTTAATGAGTGGCCCTGTATAAAGAGATTCTTTTTAATGTTCATTTTTAACACTCTGATGCCACTGTATGAAAAGTGCAAAAGATTTTTACATAAATCTTATATAGATCTGCTTGCCAAACTCATCTTTAATTTATTCTTTGTGGATTTTTAATCCCTTTTAATATTCTGTATGTCATATGTTCTTAATGAGTTTCATTTCTTCTTTATTAAATTTTAAAATGTATTTTCTGTATCTTACAAAACTGGCTAATATTTCTCATACAATATTGAACAGAAATTGTGATAAAAGCTATATATATTTTTATTTTAAAATTATAAATGAAAGGTTTAGGTTAATTATTAAATATCATATCTATATATGAATGAATGCTGAATTACATATAAAAGGATTTAGGAAGAACATCTTCAAATGATGTCTTCCAAAAAATTTTTACACTCAGTCTGTTCATATTAATTTCCTAAATTTAAATGCATCATCAGGAAAAATATAATTTTGCTATGATGTCCTAGTACCTTTGTTTTACATTACTGAATTTAATCTAATAAAATTCACTTAGGCACTTTGTATTTGTTCATTAGTAAGCTTAATGAGATATGAGATTTTTTTTTTCTTATTCAGACTCCCATGTTTGGGCATTAGTGTTTGATAAAGTAGTTTATAACATGAATGGAAAGAAGATATTTTGTCTTTCTTTTTAATCTCAATTATTAAAATTGCTTTCATAAGCATGTAGTATTGAGGCAGCTGTAATGACCCCAGCCACGAATAGTGTTTTCTTTTACAAGTAACTACTTCTCATTTACTATGTCCTCAAAGTTGCAGACTGTAGTAACTAACTCCTGGTCATCTTAGTATGTCTATCCAATAAGAATAAATGGAAAATCATATGTAAAAGTAATTTTTTAAAATTTATATTCACACAAAGGCATTAAATTTTTTTTTTATTCTTTCCCATTCCCTTAATTTTTGTTGATGTGCTTGTTGCAAAGACTTGGAGTATGTACACATGTCTGGATGTGGTTTGCTCACATTTTTAACTATTTCCTTGCTGGGGGTCACATATTAGGGTGGGGTGCATTCATACTTTGCCACATTAATCACCAAGGCTTGCACTCCTTAAATTGTAGTGCATGGCTATGACATACATACATCTTTTTCATTGTGAATGATGTCAGGGGGTCACTTCCCTTTTTATGCTGCTTACATACACTGAGTTTAACTGAGTTGGGGCTTACCAGTGATAGCAGAGAGAGAAAGCATTGCTGGCAGGCTCAAACAGTAAAATTGCCAGGATAACACAACCCATCTGGGGCACAGGAGATTCAAACTTAAGACCATAATCAAGGCAGGTATTCTGCACCACTGTGCTCAATTTCTAGGCTGAGATATCAATTTTCCAAGAAAATCTTCCTCAATTTTTTGTGTTGGATAATAACATAAGTAACAGAAACAAGTGGAAACTATGTTGATTACAATCTACATAGAACAGATATGGTGCAGTTTCTGCATAATATAGAAGTTATATTTAGCTTTAATAAATAAAACTATTACATATTGTCATAGAAGTTTTTTTCCCAACAATAGTATTAGTTTTTCTGGTTAGATTAATTTATGAATTATATTCTGTATAAAAACAAAATCTTAGTCTTTAATCCTAGTATCCAATGGAAGTAAAGAAGAAATAATAGGAATTAAGTTATGGAAATAATAACGCTAAACAACTATTATACAAATATTCAAAATATTTTATTTTGATTTGGGTGATGTGGACCAAAAAAATTTTTAGGAGCATTTTTATTACAGCAGAGCATCTTTTCCTGTTCTTTCCAGGTATCAAAATGACAAAACAACATAGAAAAAGCTGAGTGGTCAGACTTACCACTCTTACATGCAAGGGTCTTTTCTGTCTTGAATAATTTCCAGACATGAGGGAGACTTCTTGTTCTTTCACAAACTGGAGATGTCCCCAGTTTGGGGAGTAGTCTTTATGCTGTTTCATTCAGAGAAATAAGAAATTGAATTTAGAGAGAAACAACAATGTTCTCTTTGTAAAACCTTTCTCCTTCTAAATGAAGTCAAATTTGAACCTTGGGGAGGGCAAAGCCTTGAAAGAGAAAATGGATTACAAATGAAGCAAATATGTGTTAATATGTCTCTCAGATAAGGCTAGCACAGATTTCCCTCAATCTTTCTAGCTGGCTTGTCTTTGGGTAAGGGATTAAATAAAATCTGTGAGAGATCTTGAAATATAAGGAATATTTAATGGAATCTGTGAGAGATCTCATAATGTAAGACTGGGTACATAAGGAGTGACAATATGAGCCTCGTCTCTAGGATTTGTTTAATCAGATTGGTTTGCTAAGGGTGTTAATTGCTTATTGGTAGAAATGGATATAGAGATGGTCAACATCGCATGTAGGGTTTTCTAGGTAACTTGGACTAGTAAACAATGCTAATTCTGGAAGTAGTGGAATTTTTTAAAAAATGAGATTCTGCTACTATAGATTACTACTATAATCATTCTGAGTTTTGAAAAAAATCATATTTTTTACTTATAAATGGAGCTGTCACAATTATCAAGTACCTTGCTGAAGTGAGAAACAATAAAGAAAATAAAAATTTTAAACAAAAAGCTAGTTATACCAAGGACAAAAAGAAATATACGAATAATTAAAACCACATAAACAAAAATCTGCTTAACATAAAAACTGACTTTGTGGAGCAATTAGCTTGAAGGGTTTTTATAAAAAAAAATAAGAGTTTTATAAATTTAAATTATTGGGTACAATATAGTGAACAGCATCTTAGAGAAAAAGGCAGATTGCTTTGTATGTGTGTCAGATATATAGGTCCAATCTCATTGGAGTTCTGGGGTTAAAATCAATGTTATTTTCAATGTGACCTCTTCCAAATTGCCTCCTCTATAAAACAGACAAAATGCTAATATTGATGTGCTGTACATACTGACTGCTAAAAATAAAAATGCCTGGCATCTTCATTAACGATGAAAAACTGATATTTTTGTACAAAACAAAAACCTGCCACAAACTGTTTATGCTTAAGATTTATCCAAATTATGATAATATCATTTTTAATATATAATAAATTAGATACATTTTCATTCATTATTGAAATATATGTAAGTAATAGTGTAGAATCTTTACATTGAAAAGATCTGAAAAGAACTTTCAAATGAACTATCATAGAAAAAACAATCTCATAAAATATGTAATGCAAATTTAGGAAATTTAAAACAATGTATCATTATAAACCACTATATAATCAATATATGACTACATAGTTAGCTATTTATCTATATTATAACCCAGATATTGAAAGCACTTATTTCAAGAGAAGGGTTAATTCAAGAGAAGGATTGTTTTAAAAGTTTGAGCCATTCTCTACATGTTCAGGACTTACTCCTGGCTTACATTCCTGAGCACAGGGATGACTTGTGGTGTGATCAGGAAGACCATTTTGGGAGGCAAGTATTAAAACCAAGTCAGCCATTTGCAGGTAAATTCCTTACCCACTGGACTGTCTCTACAAAGCAATTAAAAAAAAAAACAAACATAGGAGCACAGGGCTAGAGAAATAGTATAGTGGATAGGGCATTTGTGTTGCACATGCTATATCTGGGTCCAATGCCCAGCATCGCATATAGTCCCCAGACCACCACCAAGAGTAATTCCTGAGCCTATACAAAGTCAGTAGTAACCCCTGAGTATTCCTAGGTTTGACCCCAAAACCAAAACAAATAAATAAAAACATAGGAGCATATTGGTTGGTGCTAAGGGGACCATAGAGCATTAGGACTTCTAAATGCCAAGCATGTTTCCTACCACTATACCAGAAAAAGTATTCCTAAAATCATAGATTTTGTGCCAGTGGTTTCTCTAACAACAGTTCTAGGAGTACTATGATATCATCTCCAAAAAATCCTGAAATTTAAGATTAGTCAACTCATTTGTTTACAAAATAATACACAGAAAATTATGATTCAAATTCAGACAAAGTGGGTCACAGAGGGATTAAAGCAATAACGTTGCACCTTGATGACCCCAGTTTTATCCTTGGCACTACATACAATCTCCCAATACCTCTAAAAGTGATTGCAGATCACAGAACCAGGAGTAAGGTTCATTGAGGACCTTCAAATTGGGTCCCAAACCAATCCTCACCAAAATGAATAAGTTCAAACAGTATCACTTTAAACCTCAAGTATTTCATCATCATCATCATCATCATCATCATCATCATCATCATCATCATCATCATCATCATTATCATCATCCTTTTGATTGTGGATTTTCTTGAACGTCTCAGTACCGTCTCCATTCGTCCTAGCCCTGAGATTTTAGAAGCCTTCCCAAAGGTGCCGCATTGGAGGCATTGGAGGCTCTTTCAGGGTAAGGGAATGAGACCCATTATTGTTACTAGTTTTAGCATATGAATACACCACGGGGAGCTTACCAGGCTCTCCCATGCTGGCAGGGAAACTCTAGGTAGCTTGCCAGGTTCTCCAAAGGGGAGAATTAGACCATAAGATGTCATGCGGCTGAGACACACTTCCGGGAGCTTGGTTTTATAGTCTCTGGATGGAGTTACACAGCACTGGGGGCAGTTTCTGGGTGGGACCACCTAGCTACTGGAAAATGGGGGATCTGGGCGGAAAGGCCCAGTCCCAATCCTAGCAGGCTTGGAGATTTCAGCCCCAGGTAATGCACACTTGAGTTCCTCCTTCATGCGTGAGGCTCATCCGAACGTGTGGAGAGGGGCCTTGAGCATGACTGTTGCTGGATTCAAGAGGTCTTCGGCTGCTGGCGCTCTGCTAGGGGTGGGGAGGGAAACTCAACTGACCCCCTTCGAGGGGCCCCAGTGGAGACAGCCAGGCACAGGGACAAGAGACTCTGTGTTGCTCTCTTCCGGGAGCTTGGTTTTATTGTGTAATCCCATCAACAGCAAACATCCAGAGACTATAAAACTAAGCAAGTATTTCAAATACCCAAATATTTTGAAAAAAAAAAAAAAAAGGTGTTCAAAGTGACACCAGCAAGATGGCAACATAGGACAAGCCAGACCTTCTTTCCTCCTATGGAGACAAGACAACACATACATCAATTCTCTTTCTAAGTAATTCCAGAGCCATATAAGTGGCTTCTAGACAAGGAGTTAAGTCTGGTGCTCTTTGTCCTCTCTGTGTCACTCTAGGGACAAACTCTTACATAGATCTTCTCTGGGAAGAAAAGAGGAATTTGCTGACTATTCGGGGAGCATCCCCGTGGGACTCCCTTCTGTCTCACTGGTCTCAGAGCATGAGACAGGGTTGAGCCTGTTCCAGATTCCTGGACTCTACAAAGGTCACAGACAATAAGAGAGCCAGGTGGTTTGTTTCTGTCTGGCAGGATTCAAAGTTTTTTACATAGTAACTACTGTACCATTTAAAGCACAGTGTTTAACTCAGCACTCGGGTCTTCAGAAAGCAAGCAGACAAACATAAAACGTAGGTCAAGATTCTGACTTTTGGGGTCATGACTCAGGAGACTAGACTGACTCTTGTGTCACCTGGGTGGTAATGGTACTTGTGGGTCTGAAAGGCGTGGGTATCTGTGTGGGGCAGGGCGGAGACACTAAGAATGAAATAGAGCTGGGCTGCATGCTGCAGCTTGTCAGGGTCTGAAGTTTGGCAGACAGAATCCAAATATAATATAGTGGTCCCTTCCTCAGTGGGGAAAAGACAGAATAAAGGATGTATGTATCCAATTCTCCATCTACATGGGAAACTTTCTGAAAGAATAGTTTCTCTCCTCCAGACTTCAGATATTGCCAGACTCCTCATAGTTACAGTTACCCAGAACTGGAAAAATGTGGAAAGGGCAAAATCACTGAGAAAAAAAATCAGTTGAGCATCATGCTGGACTTGGATGACCCCTGGAACAAGTAGACATCAAAGGGAGCAAGAAATCTTAAATTTCTAGGGAACAGAAACCATCCTATCCCACAAAAAGGAGTTTCTAAGCATAGTATGTAAAAGAAATATCCATAGACAATGTTGAGAGGTGTCCAGGATCTCTGAACCAAGCTGTTATGGAATTCCTTAGGGTCAAACTATTTCAGATATACAGATATTTTAGATATACAGATATACAGATATTTTTCACATCTGTAGTTTATACTCCCCCTCCAAATTTGTTGGGAGTTTGATAATTTTTTATTTCTTTGAGGGGGAGGATGGAGACAAGGCTTGAGAAACCATAGCTAACAGTTATCAGGGGTTATTCCTGACTCTGTGCTCAGGAATGACTCTTGGCAGGGCTGGGGGAACCATATGCAGAGTTCGGAATTCAAACCAAGGCCAGCAGGATTCAAGGCAAGCACCTAATACTTGTGCTCTCTTTTGGATCTGACCATTATTTCGGAAAGCAGATTTCTCCAGCAGGTGACACTACCCTCTATTTTTTTCATCTCTATCTGAGATACAAGGATATTTTAACAGTTGAAAATGAATTAATGTGGTAGACAACATTAGCTAATAAACACATAACTCATATATGATTAGTCCTAAAAAGTATAAAAAACATTTATCAAACTTTAATATTGGCATGATAAGTCACTCACAAATTAGAAATAGAAGGTAAAAAACATAAGTACGTTACTGAAAATCCCACAAGCAGTACCATACTCAATGGTGGAAAACCGAGCTCTTTGCTATTTTATATTCAATATAGCACCGAAGGCAGAGTCTCCTGCCCCCTTGCCTGGCTGTCTTCACTGGGGCCCCTGGGAGAGGGGCGAGTTGAATTTCCCTCCCTGCCCCGAGCAGAGCCCCACCATCTGAAGACCTCCAGAACCTAGCCACAGCCATGCTCAAGGCCCCTCTCCACACGTTCTGATGAGCCTCATGCATGAAGGAACCGGCAGAGGAACCTAGGTGTGCGGGACCCGGGGCTGGGATCTCCAAGCTGCTTGGATTGGGACTGGGCCTCCTTCACCCAGATCCCCCATTTTCCAGTAGCTAGGCAGTCACACTCACATACTGCCCCTGGTGCTGTGTAATGCGATCAATGGCCAAGATCCAGAGACTATAAAACAAAGTTCAGGAAGCAACTTCATATTGTCTAGTTCTCCCTCTCGGAGAACCTGGCAAGCTCCCCATGGCGTATTTGATATACCAAAAACAGTAACAATGATGGGTCTCATTCTCCTGACCCTGAAAGAGCCTCCAATGTGGCACCGTTGGGAAGGATGACTAAAGAGAGGCTGCTAAAATCTCAGGGCTAGGATGAATAGAGACATTACTGATGCCCACTCAAGCAACTCAAGGAACTCAAGGAACAACGTGATGATAGTGATACAGTGATACAGTGATAGAACTGAAAGTCTTAGAGCAATCAGGCAAGGGAAGGAACAAAGGACATCAGAACTGGAAAGGAAGAAATAAAATTATCTCTAATTTTAGATGACATAATACGTAAGAAACTCCTAAAGATTATACAAATCCATGTATTAACACACAAAACTGAGCTACTAAACAACTTTTGGAGAGTTGCAAATTACAAAATCAATATACAAAAAGTTATTGTTTATACTAACAACAAATGAGAAAAAAGAAAATTAAGTGTACAATTCCATTTACAGAAGCATCAAAAATAATAAATTGCTTGCTATAAAACTTAAATAAGGCAGTGAAAAGCATGCATACTAAAAACAATAAGACAGTATTAAAAGAAATTGAAATGGGTGCAATTAAATAGAAAGAAATCCTAAATATATGGTTGGAAGAAATTATTATTAAAATGTCAAAACTATCCAAAGTAAGTAATAGATTCAACAGAATCTCTGTAAAAATTACAATGCTATTTTTCACAAAGACTAAAATATATTAATATTTGTATGGAACCACAAAGAGTCCTAAATAGTTTAAGCAATTCTGAAGAAAGTTAATAGCCCCAAATTTTCTAAATCCAAAACCTACTACAAATTATAGTCATTGAAACAACATGAGACTGTCATAAAAGTAAACATCCAGGCCAATAGAACAGAATATAGAGCTGTGAAACAGACGTGTGCACACACAATACACTGTTTTTTTGGCCAAGAATATACAATGCACAAGTAATGACTACCAGAATAAGAATAAAAGTACAATTCCCACAAATCTCCTGCATATTTCGGACACTTTGAAAATGAACATAGGCTAGCAATTCAATCAGTAGTCCTCTCATACATAATAAAGTAAGTGCAATAAAAAGGTCAACGTAAGTAATTGTAAGTACAGTAAGATTTTAACTAGGAACTAAGACATTCCTTGGGAGGTCACTACAATTTTATATCTATACTGATTTTAAAGAAACAATATCTAGATATATAAGATAAAAGATGAACATTCTAACAGACACAGCAGTAGATAGAAAAGTGATAAAACATGTAAAAGCTTGGCTCAGAAGAAAATTTGAAAAAAGTTCAAAGTGTTTGGAGTCAACATTCTAAGAGAGTTAAAGAGAACATGTGAGAGATTATGAAGGACTTTCAAGTTCAGATAAAACAATTCTGTATAAATAAGTACACAAAGTCACATTAGAACCAGTTCTTTCTCTCTAATCTCAACAAAATCTGAGGACTAAAACTAATAAAGGTTCTTGCATATTAATGAACTCTATGTTTTCTACTAAGATAGTAATTGAATGACACCATATTGAATAGAGCTAAATCAGTATCTATTACTCATAATTTTACTGTTTTTATTCTTATGGAATAAACACAATCACAGAAAAACCTTTTACAGTATGGTTAGCATACATTAAAAAAAGAAAAAAAACGTTAAGAATATTGTGTTTAGTTACTGACACTTAATCCTTTGTTTTTCTTAGACTTGAGTCATCGGAAATATTAAGCCTGTAAAACTGCTTTTATTTCCAGCTTTTGTGATCTTGTTTATTCATCAAACTATCATGAACTTTGACCTCTTTATGTTCTGTTGCCACTTATATATTTGTGTAGCATTCACCTTTATGGAAGAGATAGTCTATTACAAGAATCTGTTTACAGATATTTTGAAAGCATGAAAGAAAGAGGTTGGCCAACATATACATTATATGTTGCTTTACAGAATGACCAGTTGATTTGTTTCAAGGTAATCTTTGCTCTAATTGCTAATCCAGATAGGAAGTGCCTAATCTTTACAGAACTACTGAAATAAAAGGGAATGTTTTCCTTTGCTTATCACAGGTTCAATAATAGGATAAACCTTAAAGAAATATATGCCAAGTTACCCAAAGGGCTCAGCATTGAAAGACATTTCTAGGATTTTAATTACTAAGGGAATACAACACAGACATAAACTAAATTAAAAAATAGGCTTCAGAGAGAATGTAAAAGTGAAAAAAGAAAATGACAGATTTTAACCTTATTTCAAAAATGTGTATTTTACTTTTAGTAATTATTATAAATATAACAAATAAAAACATTTCTTAATAGAAATTTTTAGGTGAATTTGCTTTACCATTATTGAAATCCATTTTAGGATATTGTAGGGCAGAGGGGTTACACCCACCTGTTTTCTCAGAGTTTACTCTTGCATCTGTCTCTGGCATCAATAGAGTGGTATTCAGGGGACCATATATGGTGCCAGGGAAAGAAATTAGTTGGCTCTATGTGTACAAGGAAAGCATCTAACTTGTAATCTAGGATTTTATAAATGCCAATTAAAAAATGTGTATTTTCTATAACGGAAAATCTACATAGTAGATAATTATAAATTTAAAACAACAATATGCTTCATAACCAGAGTTGTGCTAAATTATTGGTAATTATATCTGCCATTTCTTTTTATTTAGTATTTAAGTATAGAGGATATATATACATACACACAAATATATTTATATGCATATGTATATATTTTAATATATGAGTTTAAATTTAAAATTATATCACTTCTCTGTTTTCTGTTTCTTTGGTATATTTCCAAGTATTTTTTTGCTCTCTTGACATTTACTATAACAGTATAACTTTATGTGTAGTGAGTTTTTTTACCATATAAGCAAAAATTATTATTGTAAATTAAAAAATAAAAATAATGATAATCCATTTTCTTTAAATATGCTTTTTTGATAACTGTCAAAATGATGTATTTTTTTGCATAATGATTTATTAGGCAAATGCCTAAATTCCCAAAGCCTTTTGAATTTTTTCCATCCGTTTGTATGAGAAATATCTGAATTACAGTCTCTTCCAATGAATTTTATATTGAACAAACTATGAGAAACAAATTAAAGGACAAAATCAGAGATGGAAAATGAAACTAGGAATTTAAACTCAGTGATGGGAAGAATCAATGAACTTCCAGTTCTTTAGTTTGATAAGCTAATGAAAACCAGTGTCACCAACTAAAATAGAGATGACAAAAGGGGTGACAAATTTGTAGAGGAAGATAATAGAGTCCCCAGTGATAATGCCAGTGGAAAAACCCAGAAATTCTAGGTGTCTATGTAACTCGCAGCCTTGACCACAAACTCTACTCATCCAAACACTAAAAGGAAGACACACTGCACTTCAAAGGTAAGATTTCAAATGCTAATCTGAAAGATGTACCTCAGTGCAGGGTAAGCACATAACACCTTATAACTCAGATCATCCTTTGGGGTTGAAAGGTAAAGTATAATGTAACATACCCCTTAGCCAGAGGATAAACGGGCTTGGGTTACCAGTGCATTATCTGGCTGACCTCATCAGAAACATAAACCTTCTCCACAAGTTTAAGATAAAACAGTAGAGGCCGGATCATTTGACTCAAACAAAACCATCTTAAGTGCAAATACTATCTTCCCTCCTAAAAGGGCATATGGGCATATGACTTCTTGTCAAGCCCAGCTGGTAGAATCATATCAAGTAAGATTAAATTGAATTTTCTGAAGCTTCCTCTTTCCTTCACACACTCACTAATAAGTTCTTGTTTTTATTGAAACAACATGATAAAAGTTGCATAAATTATAAATAATAACTGACAAGGAGCAATTTTTCCAGTAGCAGTACGACCGCAAGAGAAGATATGAATTGTAACTATGTGGGAATCTGCCTTCTGGCTGATAGTACTTCAAGTTTCCACATTCAAGAATAAACAGATCAATCCAAGAGATTTCTGTAGCTCCTCTTCTCACCCGCCAATCATGGAAAAATAAAAGGAAAATGAGTACAACACAGTCCTATAATTTAATTTTGGAAAGAATGCTTATTGACATGGCTAAACATCTGTGAACATTTGAAATGAACTTTGGCAATTTTGTTCCTTATTGTAACATTAATATTACTTATTTCCTTCCCTATGAATATTTTATACCCCACCCATTCATTCTATGACCCAACCCAGAATGAAACCATTTCAGACAAACCAAGTGTGCTTATCTTAATAGTACAGGCCCATGCAAAAGAGTAAGACAAAGTTCCCACTATAAAAAAAACGAGAATGTTTAAAAAATAAAAAGTGGTGGGTTATTTTTAACAAAATATGTTCATTTTAGCATCATTCTCCTGGTTTATTAAAATCATGAAAGATTGACCCTCCCCCAAGAGCATTCCCTTTTATAAAGCCTAAAAATTCACATTAATAAATTTATCACTCCTGAAATGTATAAATAAGATTCACTCAATTCACTTAATTCACTTTGAGTTAAGCAATTTATTTGTAAGTTACAAAGAAAGTAGGTGCATTAGCTTAATTTTTGCAATAATTGTTTTAAATGTTTCTTATCTAACTAATCATTGAGTATATGTTTCATTTTAGACTGTGCTAGGAAGAATTAGAAATGTAAATAAATTTGTACACAAGTATATAAATGTGTATCTTTGCAGTTGTATATATATTTGAAATGTAAGATGTGAACAGGAAGCAAATGGTTAAAACCAAATGTTCTGAAAGCAAGGTTCTGATTCACTTGTGACTTTTGATACTTAAAATTTATGAACCAAATTCAGACTTAAGAAGAAAGTACTCCTTTATGCAGTGAAACAGAAGAAAAGATGGAGAATTCTGTTGAAACTAAGATTATTCATTTGCATATGTTCTGTTGTCTTTCAAATGTTTCATTACAAAAATCTTCCTCAAAGCAAACAGTAGTCAAACACTATTGTTTTGACCTCTTTCTGTAGAGATTGAGTCTGGTAAGGTTTCAACATAGAGTTAATAAGTCAAATTTGATTCATTCTATGAAATGATTTCTTCACTGCAGTGCAATTTTCTAAATCCCTGTTCTGGCCCTTTAATTTGAAGTTTTACAAAGCCTCTATGATATCACCAACTGAAGTCTGGAAGAGGCTATTTGAAGTTCATTATGGAAATGAAACCAGAGTAGGAGTGAATGCTTATGGAGTTTTAAACAAAGTCAACCCACCCTATTTTTGTGGAATAGGAAAGTTTAGAAAAGGAGATTCCTCTCATTAAGCTCAGTTTTTTTTCCTGGTAAAATACACACAAGAAAGTAAAGAAACAGTTTAACAGGCAACATAAGGGATATATATTAAAATACTATTAGAAGAATCAAAATCTTTTAAAACATTTAATTTTTTTTAAAAAATTATTTTATTATGTTAGTTTCAGAGGCCACAGCCAGCAGTTTCTAGAGTCTCCCCCAACTCTGTGAAACTGATGGTGATCACATAAAATACCATAGATCAAATATGGATGCCTCGCATGCAAAACATGTGCTCAACTTCTTGAGATGTCTTCCAATGGTCCAAGATTTTATTTATTTATTTTGCCCCATATCACTATCTTGCTTTTTCTTCCCTGATAGTATTTTTTCCAACATCTCACTTGGTATAATTTAGCAATTAAAGATTATTCCAAGCTACAAACCATATAAGTAGTATAAGAACTAGAACTAAGAAATATTATGTGGCATGTTTTGCATTATTCACTCTATCCTTTCCTTTCTCCTACTTACTCATCCTCTACCCAGAAAGAAGTAAACTCCATTTAAATGCAATCATAGTCACTTATGCTTAAAACTTCACAATGGCAAATAAAACAATTACAAATCCGTTGCAAGACACAAAACCCTAGCTATTTATTTATCTTCTCTGGATTTCACATTGGACTGGAGCACAGTGGGTAAGGCATTTGCCTTGCACGTGGTCGACCTGGGTTTGATTCCTTCATCCCTCTCAGAGAGCCAAGCAAGTTACTGAGAGTATCCGGCAGTGCCTGGCAAGCTACCCGTGGTGTATTCAATATGCCAAAAACAGTAACAAGAAGTCTCACAATGGAGACATTACTGGTGCCCGCTCGAGCAAATCGATGAACAATGGGATGACAGTGCTTTGGTACTATAGTATTTCACATTATTATATAAAAACACCACATTCAATGCAAAAATTGATGAAATGCAAAAGTTATTGTTCATATTTCTTCTTCCTGAAATTCTATAAGCATCAATTTTGCGAACCTTGAACGTCTGACAATCATGAACAATCCTTGTTTGTCTCATAGCTCTCCCTCTCTGCTGTCTTGCATTATTGAATATATCATAGTACACATTGTGTTTCTTTCTTATGAGAATTAACTCATCAGAGCCAGAGTGATAGTACAGCAGTTAGGATATTTGTCTTGCAGGTGACTAACCCTGCATCAATCCCCAGTGTCTCATATTGTCTCCCAAACACTACCAGGAGTGATCTCTGAGTGCAGAATCAGCTGTAACCCCTGAGTATCACCAGGTGTGACCTAAAACCAAAAATAAACAGAGAGAGAGAGAAAGAGAGAGACAGAGAGAGAGAGAGACAGAGAGAGAAGAAGATGATGATGATGAAGAACCGCATAAATGTTAAAGACAAATGTTTACAATATATTTATTTTCAGTTCCCACCCCACTAATGGAACACCCATCTTCCATTATGGGAATGGGTAGAGTGAAGCACAGACAAAGATAACAGAAATGTGGAGAAAGACTATTGACCTAGAGAAAATTTAGAGCAGAGCACCTTGCTTAAACCTTATAGGAAATTAATTATACCTTAACAATTTAATATATGGGTGCATCTCTGCTGTGAAAAAAATTAAAGGAGACAATGAACACAACACATGTGTATATTCATGGGGCAGCTTACCGTGAGGGATAAAATTGCCTTTGCTTCTGAAACTGGAGCAGAGATAAATATTAGAAAGAGACAATTCTTGCCCAAAAACCTAAACGTAGCCATGGTTTATCCTTAATTTATCCTTATCCCAAAGCCTAACCCTTACTCTGTTTAGGTCAGTAGATAGGATAGAGTATGCCTCAAAATACTGGCCCTTGGGGGATTTTATTGTTCATTTTGATGCCCACTAGACTGCAGCTCACTCCTTGTCCCGTTCTTTTCCGACAAAACAAAACAAAACAAAACAAAACACTTCTTGGTATCATGCAGACAGGATGGTTACTTTGGGAACATGGACCCATCATCTTTTGTCTTGCTGATTGGTTACCAAAAAGTTCATTCTCCATCTATAGCTGTGACTCCTATGATGGGCTGTCAAACAGCAGTGGAACTAAACCTTCGGTTACAGTTTTTCGAAGCCAGCTGCAATTGTAGTTCACTGCAGGAAACCATTCTCAGTGGTTTGGAAAAATAGTTATAAATGGGGAAAGCCCCCTTATGGTGAATGCTCAAGAAAATTCCTTCCCTTCCATCTGATCTGCTTTCCTGTGAACTTGGCGTAATTTTTTTTTTTCACTTTGTTCTAGGCATGGGAATAGTAGCTGGACTTCAATCCAGATCTGTAAATCAATTCATGTCTCTCTTCTAGGAATTAGACTGTCTTTTTCTTATAAATGAAAGTATAATTTAGCAACATTAAGGATAAAACACTTGAGGAAGAACTATATAACTGTTGAAACAAAGTCAAAGAAAGTGCGTGTGTGTGTGTGTGTGTGTGTGTTGTTGTTGTTCTGGGTCACACTTGGCTGTGCTCAAGACTTAGTCAGAGATTCTGACATTCTGATTTTGTCTTGCAAACATTTTTCTAGAATGAAGACAAAATACTTGTGGGATTTCCATAAGTGGAATTTCTAAGTCAGGTAAACTTGCTAAAAGTAAAACGTTAAACCAAATTATTGAAATATCTAGGAATACGTAATCTCTGAGATTTTCTTGTTAGTCTAAAATTTTAGAGCTACTTAATGAGAGTAAAAAATAATGATTGTTTCAGGAAAGATATTGATATCAAATTGACCAATATAGGATTCCATTCCTGATTAAACTGAAGCTATTTGAGTTTTAGTAAAAGTTTAAAGGGTTATTTTTTTAATTGAACCACCATGAGATACAGTTTCCCTCCCCCAGCTTGTCTGTATGGCAGGCACTCTCCTACTCTCCATCTGTGTCTCTCTCTGTTGCTCTCTCTGTCTCTGCCTCTCTGCCTCTCTGTCTCTGTCTCTGTCTCTGTCTCTGTCTCTGTCTCTGTCTCTGTCTCTCTCTCTCTCTCTCTCTCTCTCTTTCTCCCTCTCCCCTCCCCAGGTGAGGCTTTATGGTTTGCAATATAGGTACTGTGAGGTTATTATATTTGTTCTACAGAACTATTTTTGAAGGAAGCTGTGCTAACCACCAATTTTAGAGGACTATTTGGAAGGTGTGATTTAATGTTGTTTTCTAAATCTCTTGGAAAAATCTAGTTGTAATAAGCTTATTATAATGAGTTAGATGTTTGTTTTAATTAATAAAAATGAAGGATGGAGAATCTTTAATTAAGGTAAAGAAGAAATTCTGTTTTAAAATAAAACTGGTTAAATGATATGAAGAAAAGTTATGAGAAGGAATGTGAAAGTTAAAAAAAATATATGTAGAAAACTTGAGACTTGGGTTTTAGGGAAAGAAATCTTTAGGGAAAGAAATCACCTTATAGTGATTAAGTAGCATTACTATAAGGATCTTAGAATTAAGTTTTAATGATGTAGTATATTTGAGCAAAATCAGATTTTCACTTTTCATTACTAAAGGAACAAAAACCTTCATAAGACTTTTGTTACTTTTGTCAATCTCTAAATTGTTTAAACAGTTAGAAAATGGAGATATGTTATTTAAATAACTTTAGTTCATGTTAGTGTTATCATCAATTCTTTAAGTAAATTTACTTGTGGTTTAATGATAACCAAGTTTTATTTGAGTTTTGAAGTCTTTGCTCATTTACTTAAATGACTAGCTGATTGTAGTCACATGGTTAACTCTTTAAAATTGTCCCTGTTCTATGATTCCCACTTAATACCTCTCTAGCAAACCACAACACCTAAAAGGAGAGAGAGACAGCAAAAGGGAATTCCCTGCCACAGAGATGACATGGGGTGTAGGGGGTGGGGTGGGGGTGGTGGGAAGGATGCCGGGACCATTGATGGTGGAAAATGGGCATTGGTGGAGGGATGGGCACTCGATCATTGTATGACTAAAACTCAAGCATGAAAGTTTGTCACTCTGTAACTGTATTTCATAGTGATTCACTAATAAAAATTTTTTAAATAAATAAAATAAAATAAAATAAAATTGTCCCTGTTCTTTCTCTATAAAAACCCTTTTTGTGACCCTGCAGACAAGATGGCTCTTTGGGGGATGTATGTGGTTGTTTCCTAATAAAGCTCTTTATTGTTGTTGCTGCTGTTTTTTGTTTTAGGGCTGCATCCAGATGTGCTTAGAGCTTATTTCGGGCTCTGCTCTCAGGGAATCAATCCTAGAGGCATGAAGGATCATATGGGGTGCTGGAGATTAAGGGTCAAACTGCATTGGCTGCAAACAAAGCAAGTGCTCTACCTGCTATACTATTATCCAGACCCATAAAGTTCATTTTTGACCCATCAATGCTTTCCTCTTTGATTGGCCCTGCATTTGCAGTAGAACTGAGCCATCATGGGAACATTTCACAAAGCACTGTTCCCTTTTCCAATCAATTTTCTCACTTATTTTAGCAGGCATGTCTGTTATAATTATGTATGCCTTTCCGGACAAACTCTTTAAATCTGGGTCAAGTCCTGTTTCCTCTATGAAGCCTCCTCAGAGTATTCCAGGAAACATTTTTATTATCTCTGAAACCTTAGAATATTGACTCTCACTCTCACCACTCTTATTTATATTATAATTTTATTCTTTTTATTTAATCTAAAATAAGACTGATTTAGCATTTTGATGATGTGACTAAAACACTTTGCTACTTCAGTTTGACATTGAGAATAGCAGAATAAGCATTTAGCATATTGACCCTCGAGCACAGTATGTGTTAAAAATCCATATTAAAGTGTGAGCCACTGGTGGTATACATTGGCTTTAACATTAATTACATTTTAAAAAAAATTCTCTTTTAATTACGCATAAATTATGAAAAGCAATTATTTGATTTGTATATATTTCAGGCTTCTTTTATTATCTATGTGATCTTATTAAAAAACTGGAATTTCTAGTGTCAGAGAGTATAACGGTTGTTTGTGTTTAAGAAATGCTTGCTGCCCTTAATGTAATTGGAAGTGTAAAGCAAAACAATATTGTTTTTTGCTCGTTTACCACATATTCTTTATGTGAGTTGTAAAAATTATTTTCATTTTTATATTCCACCCTATAAAATGATGGTTTTGCTCAAAGAAGATTCTATAGAAGTGAGTACAGGGAAATTTATCAGGTTCTCCTCTACGTCTTTTAAAGGTAGTAAATAATCAAAAGATTGATAAAAGAAGAAAGTTTAGCAGTAACACCTTGTGTATATAAGAGAAAGCAAGTAAAACTGAATGACTCACCCACATAGCTTCAGTTAACCACCTCAAATAACCTCAGCTAAGACAAAGGACACGGGGGTGGTAGGAAAGGAAGGTCAGCCATGGGACATCACCAGGAAAGGTATTGTCAACAAGGGTATGGCAAGGATTTAAGTACAACCTTTTCCACTGATAAAGGTGTTAGCAAAGATCTGAGTTAAAGAGATTAGGTCTTTCTGATACAGTGAGGGAAACACCCTTTATAGAAGGAAACTTTCTTTTGTACTTGTAAATGTACTTTACAAAAGAGCAACCTCCACCCATAATTCAGGGCCCCTGCCTCCTTTGAAACAATACTTAGGACAAAAAGAATTTTCATGCTTTTTTTGTTTGTTCTTTTTTTTTTTGCTCACAACCAGCAATGATCAGGGTTACTTCTGATCATTGCTCTGTCCTCAGTAATTGCTCCTGGTGGTGTTCAGAGGGCCATATGAAATACCAGAATCCATCCTGGGTCAACTGCATGCAAAGCAAATGTTCTACCTGCTGTGCTATCTCTCTGACTTATCTCGAGCTTTTTTTTTTAATATTGATCATTTCTTCATTGATGGACCACAATATTTAAAGCCTTCATCATCTCCTCTATCACTTATCACCTACTCAATTTTCAAAATTATATATATAAAGACTTGGATGGCTACCCAACATAAACATGTGTCTCCATAACGTTATTTCCAGAGACAAAAGCTGCATTTTCTTTTTTCCTTCTGTGACTATGGGTTTCTAACTGTGTCCTACGAGAATATTGAAATGCAGAAAGCACATATATCCTTATAATAAGGATTATAAAATTTATGAATGATAGTGAGTTGGCATAGCAGACATTATTAATTGTACTTAACAGATGAAGCATATCCCAAGAATAAAAACAGCTTTCTACAGACTAATTACACAACTATAGAAGAACATGTAAAAGCTAGATTCCCAAATTACAATTTGTGATACAATGAATTCAAATGCTTCGGGAAAATCTATATACTTACAAACAATAAAAAATACTAGGTCTAATTTGAATGGACTAAATAGGAATATTTTAAATTCATGATCTCAACTCTCAAATGGGCTCTGAGAATTATCTATTATATTTCCTTGGTCAGTTGAAACAGCTATTTCACATCTCCCTTTAATACTCTATCCTTTATGTTTTTCTTCACTTTAAAAAGTATTACTCTTTCCCAAAAGGAGAGAGAACAAAAGGGAATGCCCTGCCTCAGAGGCAGGGTGCGGTGGTGGGGATGGGTAGGGGTGGTGGAAGGGATACCGGGAACATTGGTAGAGGACAATGGACACTGGTGGAGGGACAGGTAAATGATCACTGTATGACTTAAATGCAAACACGAAAGTTCATAAGTTTCACAAAGCATATGGGAGAGCAAATACAGGAATGTCTTATACTATGTAGTATATAAAGTAAGGGAATAAATAGCATTCAGTGCACGCACACACACACACACACACACACACACACACATACACGTTACTCTTCATATTGATTTAAAAGAAGAAGAAAAGAAGGTTGCAACAGAGCCTTCCTATAAAGCCTAAATGGATGAATGATGGATAGCTGCGATTAAATAGGTATGTGATAAAATATGGATATCTTGCTTTGACATCTGGGACTCCATTGATTTTAAAGCCTTAACAATTTGACGTGGCTAACAAGGGGTCAGCCTCTCAATTTGTCCTTACTCTGTATCGCTCCCAGATAATTCCCAGAGGATATCTGAGAAATACTACTGGGCCAATTTTATAAAAACAGAAAGAATGACTGATGTCAAGAAAGATAGATGAAAACTGAGTTGTATTTAGGAGCAAATGAAAGTGAAGCAAATAATTTTGATGTGATAATAAACTTCTTGGGATATCCTTCACATAACATTGGATATTTTATTTTTTTTAATTAAATTTTATTGAATCGCCATGTGGAGGGTTACATAGTTTTCAAGATTATGTCAATTATACAATACTCAAACACCCTTCCCTTCACCAGTGCCCCTATTCCATCACCAACCACCCCAGTATACCTCGCACGCCCCCCCCCCCCCGTCCCCACCCTTGAAATTGGTAAGTTTCACTTAGTTTACGCTTTATCTTGGTTACATTCTATGTTTCAACACATTACTCGCTATTGTTGCTGGGGTTTCAAGCAAGTCCCATTGTTTGTTACATAACTTTTCTATTTTTTTCCCCCCTCGACCCGCACCACCGAGTTCACGCCTGTTTAGTATTCACCACGCTGCCTGACAAAGGAAAAAAAAACGGAAAAGATGGTTATTTCCTGTCATCAGCCGGCGTGGGGCTCTGGCTTAGTTGATAGTCTGGTAGAAAGTCTGCAGTTTCTGGAACCAAAATTAGTGTGCTGGTATCGGCCCTGGCTCAAGATTCCACCAGTATCCTGCTGTTCCATGTACATAATACTTTATTCCCTTATATCCCATTCCCATGCCACCAGGTCCGTGTCAACTTAATGGACATCATACTATGGTTAACGCCACCCGCCGCATTTCTTCCCGAGAAAGAAGGATATTTCTTCTCAGCTGGCGTGGGGATATGGCTTAGTTCAATCTAGAGAGATGGCTACCATTTTGGTTGCCTTCAATATTTCAACAAAAAACTTACTATTCTTGTTAGGGTTTCCCACCAAAGTCCAACCCGTTAAAAGGGAACCATTTCATATTGCTGATGATTAGATGACATTAGGTCATCTGTATAAAGGGTTTGGGTTTTGGGTTTCTGTATAAAGTCCAGGGAAAATTCTGCCTGAAATTCTATCACTACAATCTTTTACCCTTTTATGGTGCTCATAAGATGGGAAAACCTAGAGAAATACCGGGCCCCCGCACGGGCGGAAGTGGGAAAGCTCCCTTGTCCTCCTCAGTCATACTGGAGCTGCGGGTGCGGCGAAGTGGGAAGGCCCAGTGGCTGCACTCTCTATAAGTGTCCGAGGTGGGCGGAGACCGGTACTTCCCCGCCCTCGATCTCCCGCCAGCCGCGCCGCTCATTTCGGTGCGTGTCTCCATTTTGTGCTCAGAGAAGTGGGGTGGAGGCTGTGCTGTGCCCAGGAGAGGTTGAGGGAGAGAGAGAGATTAAAAAAAAAGAGAAATGCCGGGCCCCCGCACGGGGGGCCTGGCGGAAATGCTCAAATCACATACTGCAGGTTGCTGGTGGGCTGCTGGTGTCCAAAGCAGCTCCCTTGTCCTCCTCAGTCATACTGGAGCTGCAGGCGTGGCGAAGTGGGTGGATATTTTAGTATATAACCTTGTAGCATTGTTTTTAGATTTATAGAATTTTTAGAATTATAACATTGTTTCTAGATTTCTTTGAGATAGTACAATTCTTGGGTTTTCTTTCAGTAGTAACAATAAGAGATAAAGGTTGTTTGAGTTTAATAGAGATTCATCATGTTTGAGTTTAATAGAGATTCATCATGATACTCTCTCTAACTGATCTACATTTTATTAAGTCCAGAATGTACTCCATCTATTATAGCTGTTCATATAGCTTTCAACTCTCTGATACAAAGTTTTTATGGATTTCCAAGACCTGAGTTGTTGGTCAATAAATAGGAAAAGATAATAAATGGTAATTTAGTGATGATAAACTTGTATGATCTTACTTGTAGTAGGAATTAGGTTGCTTTTTTACAGAATAAATGGAATGCATCATGATAGCCAGAGACAGATCAGTGACAGGACACCTTGCAAATTATGAGGCCATGAGATTGATCCTTAGCACCAATCACATACACAAATGTGACCATGGTGTTACTGCTGTTTGGAATTCCTAGCAAAACCATAATATCTGTGATCTAAGACAAGTACCACAACCAAAGTGTGGTATCATTATCTCTGATAATGACAACAACAATACAAATAAAGGAGGGAACGGGAAATTTTTGATAATGGAATTTAAAGCAATGCATTTAAAAAAACTTTGGCATTTTGAAATTATTAGGTTATCTATGTGGTTCACACACTACCCCATCAGACAAGTAAGAATTGAGATTGTTCACCAAACCTAGTGTTAAGATAATGCCAGGAATTATAAGTTTATTTCTAAAAGTGAAATTAATAGGTTACTAAAATTTCAAAAAAGACACATGCTATTTTTTTATCCAGTTCTTTCAGGTTTACAAATAACATCAGGATAAAGTAACATTTAGCACTTTCATCCTTGATCTCGCCACCAATAATTAAATTTTTATCAATAATATTTCATATGTTATTCATTTCAATTTCATAGGAAAAATAGACTATTATGTCAAGAGTGTCCTAATATCAATAGGTATGATGATGATTGCTTAGAAAATATGACAAACAGATTTTTAAAAACTTTTCTCACATAATTGTTCCTCTTTGACTCCAGTTCATTTATAATTCTTTGGAGTGCTCTTGTCTGACATTGACAGATCTCGACAGCTTCAGATAAAACAAAACTAGACTTCAATGGAATCTAAAGACAGAGAAATCAGCACATGCCATTCTGGAATCTCCAGCATTTTAGTTCAGGGTGTGTAACTTCTTTTCCTTTACTAAATTCTCTTACTCTTGCTCTTTCTTGTATTTCTCACTTCTAGTCTGTTCTCAACCCATCCCTATCTGTTCCTTAAAGAAGGCTTTTGTCAGCTCATGTATAACTCTCAAAGCTGAAGTCTCTGATGTTTTCATTTACCGCTTGGGAGTATTTGCCAGTTATTTACCTCCCCTTAAAAACTTTCAACTTTTTTGGTCTCCCAAGACCCATCAGAAATGATCCCTGAGTGAAAAGCCAGGAGTAGGCCTTGAGTACTACCAGGTGTAGCTCCAAAACCAAGTCAAAACAAACAAAACACAACCAAAACCCAACTTTCACCTTGGTAGATCCTTTGATGCCACAATTCTCCCTTTCTGATTTCCTTCCCCCTACTTTGCAGGTTATTCCTCCTCAGTTTACCTTTGCTGCCTTTCTCTTGATGTTCCCAGAGTATTCAAACAAATCTCTCTTCAATAATCTATATCAGTGTTTTTCAACCTTCTGACCCTCTAGAAAACCACTGTTGAACAATACGACTTCCCTAATGATTTCATCAAGTCCAAAGTCACCTTTCCCAGACAGGCTTGTATTCCCAGAAATAACTGTTGGACCAATGACTATATATTATTCTTTAGGAAGTTCCTGCTTAGAATTCATGATTGGTGTTTTATTTGTTTATTGCTTCTCACTACTAGTAATCCCTGAGAGAACAGAGGCTTTGATGCCCTGTTCACAGCTGATTCCAGCACCTAGAAAAGAGCCTGACACAAACCTGGGGCTCAGCAAATGTTTTATTTTCTGGTTTCTGGGCCATAGCTGGCAGTGCACAGGGCTTACTCCTGACAGTAGTTCTGGGGATCATATGCAGTGCTGAGGATTGAATCCAGATTAGTCACATGCAAGTCAAGTGGCTTACCCACTATACTTTCTCTACAGCCCTTCAGCAAATGTTTTAAAGGATTGCATAATTATAAAAAGCAGGGAAATTCCAAGATGATCAATAAAAAATTTCAAGTTTCATAAATTTCTGGAGCTTGAGCAATAGTATAGAGGGTAGACTGTTTGCATGGCACATGGCTGATTTGGGTCTCAAAGCAGCATCCCGTATGGTCCTTCAAGCACCGACAAGAGTAATTCCTGAGTGCAGAGTCAGGAGTAACCCCTGAGCATTGTCCAGTGAGACCCCAAAACAAATCCAAACCAAACCAAAACAAACATTTCATAAATTTAAAGCACACACTTATTTAATGGGTCAAGTTTATAAAAGATTTATGTGGTAAGGCTGGAGTGATAGTACAGTGGGTAGGGCATTTGATTTGAATGTGACTGACCCCAGTTTGATCCCCGTCACCCCTTATGGTCCCCCCAAGCCCCGCCTGCTTTCTACTTCCTGAGAACTGCCAGTACAATGTCTGACACTTACGTGTAATTTCTTACATGGCCAAGGATGTTACAGATTTCTGCATAGCAATATATGCATTTTTTTTTAAACAGAGCCCTAAAAATGCTATTTGTAATTTTCTCAAGAGTACCTGAAATTGCATTGTCAGACAAAAGGCTTCTAATACTTTTTGTTTGGGGGATTGTACCCAGCAATGCACAAGGCTTATTCCTGACTTTGTGCTCAAGAATATTTCCTTCACACCCCAGCTGGATGCCTGCAGGGCAATAGCTTTACCCATTGTACAGTATCCGCGGCCCATCCAATATTACTTATACATGCCACAACCAGAGAAGCTGTGGCCTTCAGCCATTACCTACTCTGCTAGGTGCTAGAAGGGGTTGGGGAACCACATGCAGAGCCATATCCAGTGGTGTTCAAGAACAGAAGAGCTATAAAAGGGACATGCAATTGTGCATGTTCAATGCCAGGGATCACTGAACTGAGAGTGTCCCACATGCAAGGCATGTACTTTTTGACACAAATCATAGACCCTGCTCAGGGCTTCTAGTATTTTAATGTTGCCCGACATTGATTAGCTCAGAGATCCTGCCAATGGAAAGACATATTTTAATTTTAAGACGTGAGGCTAAGAAAAAGGAATATTTGCAATTATTACTATTTTGAAGGAAATTTGAATTCTGGTTTTGCTTCAACCTCCAATATGTAAGTGATTCAATTCACCTTTGCTGTCAGGAGTTGTTCTCTTATTTAACAGGGCTTTGCTCACCTAGCTACCTTGGAAGAGGACAATAAAGGCAGATTTTACTCAGGAATTCTAGTAACAATTGTCAAGGAGGACATTCCTGGACCTTTGACCTCACTCAGAAAGTCATTCACTGAACTGTTGATACAGCTGAACTCTTTAAATACTTAAATCCAATAGCCTTCTGAGTGTCATTTAAACACTGGCTTTCCAATCAAGGAAAACTCACAGTAAAATAAGAAAAATCTGATAGCTGGCAATAGAGTGACTCTTTTCACTCCTGTTTCTATAATGAAACATTTTTGTGGTTTACAAAAAAAAAAAAATCTATCCCCTCATCTGTCAGGCACTTGCTGATATAAAATGATATTTGAACTGATAGCTTTTCGGCACAAAGATGTCATTTCTGTATATTCTGCATTTCATATTTTGTTTGTTTTAGTTTTGAGCCACATCCTGCTGTATTCAGGGCTTCCTCCTAGATATTTGTTAAGGAATCTCTCCTAGTGGTGCTTGGGGACTATACAATTTAGCCCACATGAGCCACCTACAAGACAAATACCCCACCTGCTCTCCTATTTCTCTGGTCCTGACTTTTCCTAGTCTTAAGCAAACTGATATTCAGAGTTATCTTGATGGCCAGGTTAGCTAAGCCAGCAATACTAGAAACCCATGGGTCTATGTGTTTCCTAAAACTTAATTGATGTAAAGAACGGGAAAAATTATTAAATAAAGGAGAGGTGTGTTGATCAAATTTACAAATAAAGACTTGAAAGTCAAAAAAAAAAAAAGAACGGTCTCATTTCTAAGATCATTATTTGAAGATTTAAAAACTATACACAATGCGAGGAAAAAGAAAACTGAAACACCCTCTCACACACCCTCTCAAACTTTTAAATATCTTTATTCTGCTTTATTTTCCTTTTTGGAGTTTGAGTCACACCTAGTGATGCTCAGGGGGACTGCTTCTGCTTCTGTGCTCAGCTGTTGCTCTTAAGCAGTGCTCAGGGAAACATGCAGTAATGAAAATAGAAGTCCAGTCTCTGCAGAAAAAACATTCCCTAGCCTGTGGCCAGCCCTCTTCTCCTTTGAAACTCTTGTAAAAAGGACCAGCGCCTCGGGTTATTTTTCTATGAAAGAATTCTAAAGATGGGTAAGAAAGATAGTAGAAAGAAAGTAAACAAGGGATGTAGGACCAGAGATCTAGTACAGGGGTTAAGGTGCTTGCCTTACAGTTGGCCCACACTCATTTGCTTTCTGGTACTACATCCTGCTAAGTATGTCCCCACACCAAAAAAACAAAACAAAAGCAGGAAAGTAATACCCACTATTTCAGGAACACTGATCAAACATTTCAAGTGCTCAGTAGCCACTTGGCTGGTGGCTATGTTACTGGGCAGAACATTTCCATTCTTCCATAAAGTTCTGTTGAACAGTAATCATCTGAGCAAAAAGTTTAGGATTAGGACCAGAGTGGAATAAAATCTATGAACTCAAACATTACGTACCTAAGGATGTTATCACCTGCAAAGAGTACACATGGTCAAACTGAGGAGAGGAGTTGCTGAAGAACTTACATATGCTAAGGAGTCAGGTCCAGGATGATGGTCCTCCTGGAAACAACTGTCACTGTCACTGTTACTGTCATCCCGTTGCTCATCAATTTGTTCGAGTGGGCACCAGTAATGTCTCTCATTGTGAGACTTACTTGTTACTGTTTTTGGCATATTGAATACTCCAAGGGTAGCTTGCCAGGCTCTGCCTCGAGGGCTCGATACTCTCCGTAGTTTGTCCGGCTCTCCAAGAGAGGCAGAGGAATTGAACACGGGTCGGCTGCATGAAAGGTGAGCGCCCTACCGCTTTATGGTAGGTGCTATCGCTCCAGCCCTGGAAGCAACTGTGAGAAGTGGAAATACAAGATTTTTGCAGGCATCTAGAACTCTGCTGGGAATAGTACAACTCTTTAGAAGAAAGACTTCTGAATTTACAAGTGCACTGAGTTTGAAAGCTGAAAAATAATTTTTTTTTTCACTGCATTACGAATTTTCAGTTCCACCTACCATGTGGTATTGAACTCTGGCAAAAAGTTTGATAAGGGATTATGTTGTTAAGATTCATCAGAATGGATACTCTGAATATACAGTCCTTGGCAAAAAATATAATAAATAATGAAACATGACATTTATATATCTTTAAAATCACCTTACACAAATAAACATTACGAACTATGTTTGTTTTGGTGAGTGGTGGGGTGGGCCACACCTGGTTATGTTCAGGGATTACTCCTGGGGTGCTCCAGGGAAAACCTGTGGTGCCAGAGCTTCAAACTTGATCATCATATTTAAGACAAACTTCTCATGTTGTTCAAATTGCATGGGGGGGGGGGAGGAAGGAGAAAATTTTTATGCTTACATTTATTTTAATTAATTTGTTTTCTGGGTTTTAAGACACACCTGGAGGAGCTCAGTGCTTAGTCCTGACTCTGTGTTAAGTGATCACTCCTAGTGGGGTGCTTAGGGGCCACAGGGGCTTCTGAGGATTAAATCTTGATGTGTTCCATGCAAGGCAAATGCCCTACTGAATGTACTATGTCTCTGGCCTCTACTTACATTTAAAATAAATATAAATTTTATATTATATTCACTCCCCTTGCTATGGGACCTAAGTAGAGATAGAGAGTTGCTTTAGAAAACATGATAGGCAAGCTAGATCATGTATGCAGACTAGTATGTCTAGATCCTAATCCAGGAAAGAAGGTGCTGAGTCAGCATAACTGTGGTTTATACTGAAGAGCAATGACCTAGAAGACATTTGGAATCTATGTCTTTTGAAGTCTAACACATAAATCATTTTAGTCTCTAAGTCATTATTTTAGTCTGCAAGTGTGATCAATATTCCTATTTTTCAACCTTTGACTGGATTCTCAATTATATCCATCTGAAATGCGGAAAGTGCTAGAGCCAAATATGAAATTATAGGCACTAGTATGGAGATTCCCAAGCCCCTGACCTGACGATGAAACAAATAATCAGAGAACCACTGAAGAATAATACTGACTTCCGAAATTAGCAAGTGATAGACTGAAAGTTTTGATACTGTTCCCTATCATCTGTCAACAAGACTCACTTTCCTTTCTGTTTGCATGTGTCTCCAATTTTCAAGGATTAGTTTAAGATTACAGGAGACAGCATGCTTTAATTAAAAATAGATTGAACAGATTAGTGAACTGGAAAATAGAGCAGAGAACATGTGCTTAAAAAAGTCAATCATTCCATATATTTTCAAATGTTTTTATAAATTTAAACTACTTTATGACTATAGACACAGCAGTATATTATTTTTATTACAAAATTAAAAGTAGGTTTTATTTTTTATATTTTCTGTAATATGTACATTTTATGAGTCTATTTTGTGGATCCCTTACAACTGCAGAAATCAAAATGATTTTGTTAAACGTTTTTACATTTAAAAACTGTTATTTTTATATGTATATATATATATAACAATGTATATAGTATATATACCATGATAACACATTGTAAGTGACATCACTCATACGTGAGTGTGTATGTATATGTGTGAAGTAAGAACGTTTTTATTAAAACTCATTTAGGAAAATGTGAGGGGGGGGAAAGTAAGAAGACCATGTGCAAGAGAGAACACAGGATTTTTAAGAGTGGAAATAAGCACAAAAAGAAACATAGAGACAATGAAATGAGACATGTGTTCAAGAAAGAACACAGACTTGAAGAACAAGTTCAGTCAGTTATAATTTAGAATACTTACACTCTAATTAAGAAACGATAGTGATTCAAAGATAAAAGGTAACCACAAATTCAGTTCATTCCAGTATACCAGTAGCAGATAAGGCTACTTAGTTATTTAAAAGGAAGAAAGAAAAGATCTCACAGGTTCTCCCAAAAGAAAGTTTATATGAAGACAAGCCAAGAGGGTAGGTGCATTAAAAAATATAATTCATTTATGTATTGAATATTTGATTGCATATTATGAGCATGAAAAAATATTGAAGTTCTATTAAGAAGCCATTTTGAGAGCTGATCGAATTGACATGCTTATCAAAAGTCAAATTAGACAAAATGCAGGTTAACATATTTGTTATTATTTTTTTCTCTTATTGTATCATGTAATTTTCAGTTACTTTCCTTATTTAAGTCATTCCAGCAACTAATTATTCAATTTACCATAGTAAAATATTTCAGCTAAAAAAATATTATATTTTTGACATGTAAGAACTCAAAAAGTTGTTGGAACTGAGAAGTAAAATATACAAACACACTTTCAACAGAAGGAATAGAGAGAGATACACGGGTTGAGGTTCTGCTTTGCATGTGGCTGACTGCAGTTCAATCTCTGGCATTACAAGGCCTTGGAGCATCACTGGTTACAGCCCTTGAGGTCCCTGTCCAGTATCATCTCCTCTTCCAGCACATAGCTGGGAAGATCCCAGTAATCCCTGGTACAGCCCGTCCAGAGCAGCAGCGCCCCCTTGAGGCTTCACATGAATCCACCAGAATTACCTCCTGAACGTGGGCTTGAAAGTCACTGAAACCTCTTTCTGGCACCGGCCACTCACCAACTTTTAAAAAATAAACAAACAGAATGGCAATATTTAAGAAATTCAAGGAAATTCCACTGGCTGGTCCCCTTTCACTGAGAATTTTCTGTGCTGTTACTTACAATTCAGAGAGAATAGTAATCAACTCTATACATGGATAATTACATAAAGCATTAGTTTTCATTTTAGGTGGGGAACTTTGGTGAGATCGATTTGGGGCCACATCCTGAGATGATCAGGGTTTACTCCTGGCTCTGCACTCAGGAATTACTCTTGGCGGTGCTCAGGTACTGTATGGAATGCCTGAGATCTGACCAACATCGGCCTTGTGCAAGACAAATGCCCTAGCCTCTGTACTATACCATCATTTCAGGCTGGCATTTTATTTTAGTTTTATTGCAGAATAATGTTGATATAGTACTTTTCACATAAATTATTTAGTTATCAGAGTTTCTACAATTTTATGGAACCAATATACTACCACCAAAAATAGACATCTAATATTTTCATCATCCCAGAAAGCTCTCACAGCCTTTTCTATTCAATATCTTCTCTTCACTTCCTTGAAAGTTACCAATTTTATGATTTTAGTCATAACCATAGATTAGTTTTGCATATTCTAGAGCTTTAAACAAATGGGATTATAAAACATGATGTCTAAATTCTTATATTTTTTAAGCATCAAAAGTTTCTGAGATTTATCCATGCTGTTGCATTTATTGGTATTTTGCTACTTTCTAATACTGAGTAAGAATACTATTATTAGTTGTATCAGTAAGAATACTATTATTAGTTGTATCAACTATGTTTCCAGACAAATATTTAAAACTAGATATGTTTATTTGCTATTGCTATATAAAAAATCACTACCACAAACCCAGCAATATGAAATAGTACTGTCTTACTATCTTATAGTACTTTAAGTAAGGCATAGAATCAAGTGAGGTTTTATAGGTTCTCTGCTCTTGATCTAAAAGGAGCTGAAAAGAATCAGCTTCCCTGGTTCTTGGAAGAATTGTTTCTTGGGGGTTTGGGTCTGATTCTTCCATGTCATATTAGAAGTCCACTAGAAGACATTCCTGACTGCTTGATAAATCTTCGTAGATATTTGACAGGTTCTCCATTCTCCCTCCCACCCCGAACGCCCCTACAAAAAAAAAAAAAAAAGATATCAAACTGTAGCCAAAAATAAACGCTTGAAAAATCTTGTGTTTGAAATGATTAGTAAAATATTTTTTAAAATATTTACAATATCACTGAAGGATTTTTAAACATTCATTATAAAATAGTCACTGTCACTGTCATCCCATTGTTCATCAATTTTCTCTAGCAGGCACCAGTAATGTCTCCATTGTAAGACTTATTGTTACTGTTTTGGGTACGGGTAGCTTGCCAGGCTCTGCCATGCGGGTAGGATAGTCTCCGTAGCTTGCTGGGCTCTCCGAGAGGGACAAAGAAATCGAACCTGGATCAGCCACGTGCAAGGCAAACGTACTACCTGCTGTGCTATCTCTTCAGCCCTATAAAATGGTAAGAACAGAAAATAAAATAATCCAAAGGAGGAAGAAAGATACATACAGTGCAGCCTTCCACGTGGCATACTAGGGTTTGATCCCCAGCATCGTATATGGTCCCACAAGAATCACCATGAGTAATTCCTGAGTGCTAAACTAGAAGAAACCCCTGACAACTGCCACAGTGGTCCACCCACCCACGTCACACACACACAAAAAGTTTCACATGAAAGAAAATTTAATCACTGTACAGTAGCTATCTAAGCATGAAGCCACCCTTGCTTGACACTACTAGGTATCTCTTGAGCCTATTTCATCAAAACATGGCTTCCTTTATTGGAAAATGTAAGAAGGGGAGGATATAGGAAATATAAGACTGATGTGGTTAAATTTCTGTAATAAAAAAATAATCAAAACTGGTAAATAATATGTGAAATTTAAAAATGTAAGCAGAAGTAAAATGATTTTAGCAAAAGTTAAATGAGGTAAGACAGAGGGTTTCACCATTTTATTTCAAAATTTGTAGTATTTGAAAATTAAAAATACATTAAAATATAAAGTAACTTGGCAAATATTTTATACTTTAACCACTAGTCAAATGTATTAAACAAAGTCTAAATGGAATAATACACTTTTCTTCTCTAAGATTTTAGAAATAAGCGTTGGCAATTTTATAACATTATTTTAATATAATTTGTTGTTATTAATGATAAAACTGAAATAATATATGGAAATTATAACATCATAATATAATCTCTTTTGAGTTACTTTTCTGTGATTGTGTCAACTGAAGACACTGGATAAAGGAAATGACCTTAAGATCCCATTGAATTTTTCGGTAATGCACTATAACTCTCACCTGTCCTATCTTCTCATCAGATTTCCAGAGCAAAGGAAGAAGCCTCTTTTAGGCTCACTATTTTTTTTTTAAATTTTTAAAAAAATTATTTGGAGGGCCACACCTGTTGGTGCTCAGGGCTTATTTTTGACTCTGCCCTCAGGGATCACTAGACAATGCTAGAGGGAGCTGTATGGGTATCAGGGATCAAATTCTGCTTAGGGGTGTGCAGGGCAAGTGCCCTACCTGCTATCCTATCTCTATGACCCCTCAGGCAAATATTTAAAGTTAGCTTATTTAGTGTTACATACAACTTGGGCATTAAGTTCTAGATGCTGACCATTTTATGAGCTAAGATATACATATATATATATATACATATTAAATTATTAGGAAACTTCATTCTACTAATGAAGTACAATACAAGGAGAGATAGTAGAGGGGTTAAGCCTCTTGCCTAGCAGTGCTGCCAACCCCAGGTGCAGCCCTGGCACTGCCTAAGCACCACAAAAACAGCAACCAAGCATATACCACCAGGTCTAGCTCACCCTGCAAAAAATTAACAACGCAAGAAGAGATAAAGATAACATCATAAGTCATTTTGCTTAAATTATATAGCTAATATATATATATTATACATATATTATTGTAATTTTTTATTGGTGAATCACCGTGAGGTACAGTTATAGACTTACAAACTTTCATGCTTCTGTTTCAGTCATACAATGCTCAAGTACCCATCCTTCCACCAGTGCCCATTCTCCACCACCGATGATCCCACTCCATCGCCCCCCACCCCACCCCACCTCTGTGGCAGGGCATTTTCTTTTGTTCTCTTTGTCCTTTTGGGTGTTGTGGTTTGCAATACAGGTAGTGAGTGGCCATCGTGTTTGATCTATAGTCTACTTTCAGTGCCAATCTCCCATCCTGAGCAGGTCCTCCAACCACACTTTACCTGGTGTTCCCTTCTCTATCTGAGCTGCCTTTTGCCCCAACATGTGAGGCCGGCTTCCAAGCCATGGAGCAAACCTCCTTGTACTTATCTCTACTATTCTTCAGTGCTAGACTCCCATTCTGTTACTTTATATTCCACAGATGACTGCAATCTTTCTATGTCTCTTTTTGACTCATTTCACTTAGCATGATACTTTCCATGCCGATCCACTTATATGCAAAGGTCATGACTTCATCTTTTCTAACAGATGCATAGCATTCCATTGTGTAGGTGTGGGAAGAAAGGAACCCTCCTACATTGCTGGTGAGAATGCCGACTGGTTCAACCCTTTTGGAAAACAGTATGGATGCTTCTAAAAAAATTAAAAATTTGCTCCCTTTTGACCCAGAAATACCACTCCTGCGAATATATCCCGGATAGGCAAAAAATATAGTCAAAGTGACATCTGCACTCAAATGTTCATTGCAGCACTGTTTGCAATAGCCAAAATCTGGAAAAAATCCGAGTGCCCAAGAACAGATGACTGGTTACATACGTATATATTTGACTTAAAAATACATGCACATAAATATAGGTATACATTCAATTTAATAAGAAGAATTTATTTAATGAATAAATTTAATAACTTACTTTGTTGGAAGATGTAATCTCTGACTTCAAGAAGTACAGAGCTGAGAGGAAAAAAAGATAACCAGGGAGGCAATTTCAATACAGATTCCTGAGCCCAGAAGTATGCTTCCTCTTCAAATCTCTCTATTTCTGAAGGCTCCTCAGGTTGAGCCCGGAAGTAATTGGTACCAGTCTAGTAATTAATATCAGACTGAAGGAAGTTTCATCCAGGCCCTTCCATAGCCCCCAAGGCTTATGCTCAGCTACATTGTGCGCTATCAATGCTGGGAGAGACATTGTTTCCCTAAAGCACCTCACCAGTTCAAAATATCTCATTTTCATTTCTTGCCATGTTTTTTGTTTTTGTGCCCTATATCTCAGGAAATAATTCCTTTTTATTTTTTGCTTTTTGGGTCACACCCGATGATGCTCAGAGGTTCCTCCTGGTTCATGTACTCAGGAATTATTTCTGGTGGTGCTTGGCAGACCATATGGGATGTTAGGAATCGAACCTGGATCGGCAGCATGCAAAGCAAGTGCCCTACCTGCTGTGCTATCTCTCCAGTCCCTAACTAATTCTTTCTTTTTAATTGTCATTTAAAATGCTCTCGGTGAACACAAATAAATCAAATCTGAAAAGCTACTCCATATTTTAGACATTGGTGGAAACAGAAACCATTTATTCTATAAAATATCAGCAATAGGACTAGAGTAGTAGATCTGTGTGTGAATACTTATTTTTGCAAAGTGCAGAAAATTCTGCCAATGAGTACTTGTCAAAGAATTTGGTGCAGTTCACTGGCAATAAAAAGCAAAGGTTACTTAAGGTCCAACGCAGCACAAGCCGTTTTGGAGAAATTAGTATAAAATGATTCCAAAAATTAAAGGAAGAGAATATAAGGAAGTTAATCCCTTTATCTACACTCTGCTACCAATATCATTATGCTATAAAATAAATAAAATTATTATTATGGAAGTAAACTTGATCCTATCATAATATTTAATTTAGGGGCCTGAGAGAGGGTCCAGAGGGTTAGGTGCTTGCCATATACCCATCTGACCCAGTTTGGTCAGTGAACCCTGAGCACAGAGCTGGGAGTACACCCCATGCATAGCCTGGTGTTTCCCTTACAAGTGCCCCTTCCCAGCACAAAAGAAGTGTCTTAACTTAAAAATTATCGCCACATGCCTATCATTTCATATTCAAAAACAGAGGACTTTAAACTGGAAAGAGCAGAATTTTAAAGCTTTAGTATTTAAGCTTTAGTTTTGGCTTGCCTCAAATATCTTAAATATTCTTGGTGCCACGAAAGCTAAAAAGAACTTCTTTTGAGTGCTAATATATACTTATCAGAATGACTTGGGTCATTCGGGAGGTGTCCCTGAGGAAGAATACCCACAGTATCAGGGCAGCAGTCAGGATTGATGAATAGGGCAATGATAAATGTCAAGAAATGAGAGCAGCAGAGAAGAGCAGAAGGACAGCACAGATTTTTTGAAAAGTCTGATGCTGGCTTTGGCCAAAGATAAAACCAACCTCTCCAGGATGCTTCTATAGTAGAAAGAAAATAGTTTCACTGCCAGGGCAAGAACAGCTTGTGCTAAGAGATAACCAGATGACAATAGACATATATAGGGTATAGCATGATTAAATGTATAAGAAATTCTAGAATAGACAAAAACTAATACAGAAGATAGACTACATTTGAACTATTCTACTATGGATATAAGTATAAACATTAAAATATGCTAGAAAAAAATAAATAAAATAAAATATGCTAAAAGATTAATTGCAGTGTTTTGTGGCACTGGAACAAAGAAGCTATAATGGAAATTATGTTTCTTTTGGAAATTTATCTAAGACAAATTGATCTTGCATACTTAGAGAATATTTTGTTAAGTGTGGATAATATTCTTTTTATATAGACACCTGTCATATTGGATTAATATCCACAGTAGTATATTCATAACTAACTTACTGTTTTTTACCCTATCACTAAATGTAGTCACTCAAAAATTATTGCATGATATTAATTAGATATAAATGTTCACTGTATTATTGTATTACTGTCATCCCGTTGTTCATCGATTTGCTTGAGCAGGCACCAGTAATGTCTCCATTTGTCCCAATACTGAGATTTTGGCAGCCTCTCCTTACTCGTCTTTCCCAACGGTGTTGTATTGAAGGGTCTTTCAGGGTCTGGAGAATGAGGCCCATTATTGTTACTGTTTGGGGCACAACGAATACGCCACAGGGAGCTTGCCAGGTTCTGCTGTGACACGAATGTTAAGGGTGGGTATGCAATTTAGCATGCAACAGTACACTAACAGAATCATCCTAGAATCTGGAAAAATGGTCCAAGTCTAGGATTCCCTTCTAGAATACCAAATTCAATTACTGTGATCTTGCTCTGTTTAGATAAACCCATTGTCAGGGCCAAGGAAATGTCATCCCCATAATTGAACAAACATACACATAGTAGCACACTTATTATCATATTTCTAAAGCATACACTTAATACCTGGGATTTCTAAGGTGACTATTTTATTGGTTGTTAATACATATAAATGTGCTGCACTTTTACTTGTTGGGTAAATATAAATGAATACCAATATTTATGAAATAAATACAGGAATAATAATGGATAAGTGAACAATGATTGGATGAATGGTCTTCTCAAATAGTGTGGCCCCAAAACTTTGTCTATATTCCACCAACAGGAAATATTTGAGGCCAACCTCAATTTTATTGATACACTTAACAGCTGTGATCCCAGCACACAAATCATGACAGAAACTCCAGGAGACAAAAGAACAAGTTTGTGGTAAGTGAACATTAAAGATTAATGTTAATAATGGTGACTTTCAGAAATGGAAATATACAGACATAGTGTAGAATGGGTTTGTACCTGGGAGAGAAGGTAAAATACTACTTTATTATTAAAATAATATATTGAGAGACTTATGTCAGTCAGTAGATGAAAGACTTTACTTCTTTAGCTAGTCTCCAGGGCTGAAATGACAGAAATTACAGCTGTTGAAACTCAAGGTTACTCAAAATATAGACCTTGTTATCATTATATTGAATATCTTTTGCACAGTTGCATAATGTATAAGTTTCATTTACACACTTCTGAGAAAAAAATTTTCAAAACAATTTCAGAAAGGAGAGTGAAAACTGAAATGTGTAAATAGGAAAGAAACTGGATAAAATTCTAAGTTCATTCTGTTTCAAAGTAGTTTCTGTCTTATCCATTGTGTCTTTTAAGTTCATATTTTTTGATGTTTGTGACTTTCAATAGAACTGAGCATTGTGAGAACATTTTTTTTAAATTCTAATTTATCCTATACTTTATTTAGTATTTAATCACCATGAGATAGAGTTACAAACTTTTCATGATTGTGCTTCAGTCATGCAATGTTTCAACACCCATCTTTCCACCAATGTACATATTCCACCACCAATATCCCCCATATCCCTTCTTCTACTACCATCCCACCCACTGCCTGCCTCTATGGCAAGCATTTTAATTCTCTCTTATCTCTCTCTCTTTCTCTCTGTCTCTGTCTCTCTGTCTCTGTCTCTGTCTCTCTCTCTCTCTCTCTTGGCATTATGGTTTGCAATATATAATTACAGATACTGAGAGGCCACCATGTTTGGTCCTTTACCCACTTCAGCACACATCTCCCATCCAGAGCCAGAATCTGGAAATAACCCGAGTTCCTGAGAACAGATGACTGGTTAAAGAAAGTCTGAGAACAGACAAATGGTTATTGAAACTAAGTTGTATCTACACAATGGAATACTATATAGCTGTTAGAAAAATGAAATAATGAAATTTACTTATAAATGGATGGACATGGAGAATATGATGCAGAGTGAAATAAGTCAGAAGGAGAGGAATGAGAGAAAAGGAATGACTACACTCATTTGTGGGATAAAAAAAAAACATAGTATAAGATGAACACCCAAGGACAGTAGAAACAAGGGCCAGGAGGATTGGTCCACAGTTGGAAGTCTGACTCAAGTGTTGGGGGAGAGAACAGTTGGGAAAGAGAAGAGAACATTATGATAATGATAGTTGAAGAGATAAATTTTTTTAATACTTTGTTCAATGCTGCTTCTCCAAAATATAAAGAAACACTGGAGAAAGCATAAATTTTGTTGATGCTCTTCTACCATAAAATGGTGTTGGACATTCAATAATAATGTTTGTAGAACATATGTCAAGGCTTTGTTTTGTTTTAAAAAGAATTTCAGGGCCTCTGGAAAAGGCTCAAAAGGCTGGAGTATATTCCTCAAATGTAAGAATCCCTGGTTTTATACTCAGTATCACATAGTTCTCCCAAGCAGTGAGCCAGATGTAACCCCTGAGCATCACTAGGTGTAACCTAAAAAACAAAAAGAAAAAAGTGAATAACATTAATCATTCTTACCTGTGAATTTTTAAGAACATATACAAAATTACAATTGTTTAGCAAATTAAAATTAATAAAAATCCCTTTTTCAAATGCTTACAATGCCAATGTCTTTTGCCTTAGTTTATCTTTATAATTTATTTTAAAAGTTCTTCTAATGGACAGTATAAATTATTGTTGTGTCCTAGAATCAATTGCTAATTTTATTTTTGATATATCCTACTAATTGGGAACTACTCTATGTTTTTTTCTGTTATTTATTTGAATACCTATGTGAAACATTTCCATCTAACCACAATAAATAACGTGATAATATTAAAAGGGAGGGAATATAGAAAATTAAGTTGAATAAAATATATAAGAAACACTTATTTAATTAAGTCTTTTGTGCAATTTTGCCACCTACAAAGAATGTTATAAGGTCAATAAAGTATTAATATTAAAGGTGAATAAATTTCCAAGGTGGGCTCATAGGATCTTTCAGATATTTCAGTGTCAGAGGAAGCAAAGACGAATTCAAAGATTGCTCAATTTTTATTATACTGAGAGTGGTAGTGATAACGTTTAATAGATACAAAGTATTTTAACTTTTCCACTTAATAACAGCTATAACTGGAGGTGTCTAATTGATAAACATTTATGTTCCAGGTTCATTTTATCTTATGATACATTTTCAAACATAAAATATTATGCAATGACAATGCATAGTATATAATTTTTTTTAAGTTTTCTTTGTTGAAAAAAAATGTAATCTCTAAACCATTCTTCTGAAAACCAAATATGTAATAGCCTTGGTCTGATAAAAGATTCAATTAAATCAATAAATGGGTATACAGAATTCACAGTTTATAATCAATAAGGAATGTTAAGTCCGTGTAAGAATTTAATTATACAAAGACGAAAGAGTTGTGTAAATATGGTGGCAGCAATGATCTAGTTCATTTTGTTGTTCCTTTCTGGGGCTGGAGAGATAGTACAATAGGTTAAGTGATCCCTCATACTACATATGGTGCACCAACCATCTCTAGTAATGACTCCTGAATATGGAGTCAGGAATAAGCCCAGGTGTGGTCGCAAAACAAAAACAACAATACAGCCATTTACAGGCTTCAAGTTTGAGAAGTTCAGCTTTGAGAAGTTCTGATAGGTAGTCTGACTCTGAAATTGATGACTTCCTAAAACTAATATGTTGGCATATTCTCACAAGAGGTCTGGGGAGATAGCACAGCGGGTAGGGCATTTGCCTTGCATGCGGCTGACCCGGGTTCGATTCCTCCGTCCCTCTCAGAGAGCCTGGCAAGCTACCGAGAGTATCCCACCTGCACAGCAGAGCCTGGCAAGCTAACCGTGGCATATTCGATATGCCAAAAACAGTAACAACAAGTTTCACAACGAAGATGTTACTTACTGGTGCCTGCTCGAGCAAATTGATGAACAATGGGATGACAGTGTGTGACAGTAAGTGATTCTCACAAGACAATGATACTCTGAAAAATCACCACTGATGTTTGTTTCTAGTGATTTTCCAGTTGGTACAACACTTGTAAGATAGGAAGGCAAAAATCTGATGAAATAAACAGGACAAAAATCTAATGAAATAAATAGAGAATGACTATTTCAGATAATACCGTCTATTCAATCACTCTGTGAAGAATTTTAGAGCTGCTCTATTGTGTAACTTGCTTTGTGATCAACTCAACTTATACTGTTTTTTGTAAATAAAGGCTAGTTTTGAAGACAAAATAAAAATTAGAAATAACATATGTTATTAGTAGTTTTATGTTGAAGGACAGCTATTTTGAAAACCTTTAATGTTATAAAATATTGCTTTTAACAATTTTGCATTGATTTCACATTATATAATTCACAGTAAATATTTATTTTGAATTTTATATGCTGTTCAGATGATATTATAAGTGTGCTAAGATGAATAAAGACTATTATTTAATTTGTTTTATATCTATTGCTTCTTGATCAAATATGGCTATTGGAATATGTAAAATTTGACATGTGCTTAATTTTATTTGTTTTTTTTTTTTGGTTTGGTGGACATACCCAGCAGTTCTCAGGACTTACTCCTGGCTCTACACTCAGGATTTACTCCTGGTGGGCTAGTGGGACTCTAAGGGATGCCAGGGATCAACTTGGCTCAGTTGCATACAAAGCAAACACCTGACCCACTATACTATCACCAAGCATACATGTGCTTAATTTTAAAGCTAGAAAAAATTAGTCTAGCTTAATGAAACTTATAAGCATTTTATTAGAAAGAACATAATAACATTTATTTCAAAAATAACAGGGGAGAGAGAGAACACAATAACTGAAAGCATACCAAAAAATGCACACGAATCAGCTAAGAAATGTTAAATTTGTACTTAAAAACCAGTGGAAATTTTAAATTAAAACTAAAAGTTAGTCTGGGACTAGTATAGGACTAGGACACTTGATTTGTATGCAGCCACCTTTGTCTCTATTTCCAACAGCACATTTAGTCCACTGCAAATTGCCAGGATTGATCTTTGAACAAAGAGCTAAAAAGAAGAGCAGAACATTATTAGGTGTCCTTTTCCACCCATCTAAATAAGAGAATAAAACAAATTAAAATTGTGGGTTTCCAGGGTTGAATATCCTGACACACACCCTCAAATATATGATCATCTAATCTTTGATAAGGGAGCAAGAAATGTGAAGTGAAGCAAGGAAAGTCTTTTTAACAAATGGTGCTGGCAAAACTGGACAGCTACATGCAAAAAAATGGGCTCAGACCTCTACCTAACACCTTTCACAAAAGTCAGATCAAAATGGATTAAAGACCTCAACATAAAACCAGTATCCATCAGGTACACTGAAGACAAGGTTGGCAAAACCTTCCACGACATTGAAGCTAACAGTATCTCTAAAGGCGACACACCATTGGCCAAGCAAGTGGAAACAGAGATAAACAAATAGGACTACCTTAAACTGAGAAGCTTCTGCACCTCAAAAGATACAGTGTCCAGAATACAAAGACAGCTTACAGAATGGGTAAAGGATATTCACCCAATACCCATCTGATAAAGGGTTGATATAAAGAATTTACAGGGCACTGGTTAAAGTCCACAAAAAGAAAACATCCAACCCTATAAGAAAATGGGGTGATGAAATGAACAGAAATTTTCTCAAAGAAGAAATCCGAATGGACAAAAGACACATGAAAAAATGCTCCTTATCACTAATCATCAGGGAGATGCAGATCTAAACAACAATGAGATACCATCTCACACCACAGAGACTGGCCCACACCCAAAAGAACAAGAGCAATCTGTGTTGGCAGGGATGTGGGGAGAAAGGGACTCTCCTTCACTGCTGGTGGGAATGCCGACTGGTTCAGCCCTTTTGGAAACCATTATAGACACTTCTCAAAAAATTAGAAATTGAGCTCCCATTTGACCCAGCAATACCACTTTTGTGAATATGTCCCAGAGATGCAAAAACATATAGTATAAATGACATCTGCACTTATATGTTCATCGCAGCACTGTTTATAGTAGCCAGAATCTGGAAAAAAAACACAAGTGCCTGAGAACAAATGACTGGTTAAAGAAACTTTGGTACATCTACACAATGGAATACTATGCAGTTGTTAGAAAAGATAGTCATGACATTTGCATATAAGTGGATCAACATGGAAAGCATCATGTTAAGGGAAATAAGTCAGAAAGAGAGGGATAGACATAGAAAGATTTCACTCATTTGTGGAATATAAAGTAACTGAATGGAAGACTAACACCCAAGAACAGTAGAGAAAAGTACCAAGATGATTACTCCACAGCTTAGAAGCTGGCCTCAAATGCTGGGGAAAAAGGCAGCTCAGATAGAGAAGGGACCACCAAGTAAAAGGTGGGCCCATTCAGGATGGGAGATGCGGGCTGAAAGTAGACTATAGACTGAACATGATGGCCATTTAATACCTCTACTGTAAATCACAACACCCAAAAGGAGGAAGAGAGAGAGCAGAAGGGAACGCCCTGCCACAGAGGTGAGGTGGGGGAAAGACGGGGTGGGGGTGATGGCGGTATGCTGGGACCATTGGTGTTGGAAAATGGGCACTGGTGGAGGGATGGGCACTCAACCATTGTATGACTGAAAGGTAAGCACGAAAGCTTGTAAGTTTGTAAATGTACCTCATGGTGATTCACTAATAAAAAAAATTTTTTTTAAATGTGGGTTGCCAGAGAGCTAGTAAAGGAGTTAAGATGTCTGCCTTCTATACAATCAAGCCTTGTTCAGTCTATGGAACCACATATGATCCCCTGAGAACCTCCAGGAGTGACCACCCCTTAGCACCAAGTCAAAAGTAAAACCTGAGTACCGCAAGGTGTGGCTCTCAAAAAAAATAACAATAATAACTAATAAAGAGAATAAAAGAACACCTAAAGTCAGAAGTTGAAGTACTAAAAGTGAAGAATATATGATATATATAATATTTATATATATGTATATTTACTTGATGAAATGGTCTCTTTCAAAAATGGAAGCAGAGAAGCTGGAGTGATAGCACAGCGTGTAGGGCGTTTGCCTTGCATGCGGCCAACCCGCGTCTGATTCCCAGCATCCCATATGGTCCTCCCAATTACTCCTGGTGCAATTCCTGAGTGCAGAGTCAGGAGTAACCCCTGTGCATCGATGGTTGTGACCTGGAAAGCAAAAAAAAAAAAATGGAAGCAGAGGTTGGAGAGATGGTACATAGTTTAAAATGCTTATTTTGCATATAGCCAACCCCAAGTTAATCTCTTGCACACCATATATAGTCCCTTGAGACCTGAAAAAAGTGTGTGTATATGTATACACACAGACACACAGACACACACACACACACACACATATATATATATATATATATATATATGCATCACTGTCTCTGTCACCGTCATCCTATTGCTCATCAATTCATTCGAGCGGGCACCAGTAACATCTCTCATTGAGAGACTTATTGTTACTGTTTTTGGCATATCCAATTCGCACAAGTAGCTTGCCAGGCTCTGCCACGTGGGCTCGATACTCTTGGAAGCTTGCCAGGCTCTCTGAGAGGGGCAGAGGAATAGAACACCGGTGGGCCGCGTGAAAGGCGAAAGCCCAACCGCTGTGCTATTGCTCCAGTGTGCGTATACATATATACACACACATATATATACACAATGAAAGAGCTGAGGAAATATAAATGTGAGAATTTATTAGGGAAGAGAAAATTACAAGGAGCAAGGAACAAAGAAATAAATGGGAAAGAAATGGGTTGAGAACTCAGAATATAAATCTGGACCATGTTTGGTCTGCATTACAAATAAAAGGTATCAGAAAATAATGTGGAATTGTAAACAATGAATCTATATTTGACATTAGGGAGTTTGATCATTATTGTGGGCATTATTTAAAAAGAATCCTTATACATACATATGTGTACTATATGGACCATATATGAATGTGGAAATATATATAGATGAAGTGACATGGTTTTGACAGGTTGATATGAGGAGGTGGAAGTTGGGAAGAAATCAGATAAGCTTGTTAAAATGAGACTGGTAATACAGACATTTACTACACTCTTCTCATTTGAATGATATTTAAAGTTTTCTATATAGCAAAGGAAAAACCAAAGAACAAGAACCAAATTTGCTACTTTTAAAGATGAAAAGACTTTAAGCTGAAATGAAGGTAGTTATAGAAGGTACAAAATAAAGAAAAACAATGTCCAACATGGCTCCATTTCTGTAACATTAGAACTAAGATGAGAATTACAGGAGGCTTCACTATAGCTGGTCATATTTTCCATTTACAGAATGTTCCAAATCTTTATAGACCATCTGGAGAGCAAGGATTTGGCTAGATTTCCATTGCACTGTATAGTAATAAAACATTCATTGAGCAATAATGTCAAAAAAGAACAGCTTTTAATGTGGCTATATGTATACACCAGAAACTGAAATACACAAAGTAATCATTCAGATTTGTAAAAATACAAACATAAAAAATAATGTAAACAACAACATCCAATTATTCTGATCATAGATTACAGTATAAAACCAAAATTATCACTCTGATAGTATCTTGGTTATATGGTTATGCTATAATACTGCCAAGTATTTACTTATAAGCAGATCATCTCAGGGAATTCAGTAATGATAAATGATTTTTTAATATTTTGCAGCGAGGATTGAAGGAAATAGATAAAAACTTCGCAAACAGTATTTTGAAAATGGGACACATAAAAATTTTAAAACAGAATGAATTGCAAAGCTTTTGTCTTTTATCCAGAGTTTAGTTCCAGTTTCTTTGATTTCTCATTTTCTCCCTGCAAATCTATAGAGTTAATTCTACCTGACAGTTGTTCTTGGAGTTAGAGTTGCAAACTGTTGGTAAAATAGCATAGATTGTTCTTATCTCTCTTTTATTACACTGCACTTTCATTTGTGTGGAGGGAGAAGAGTTGGGTGGGAGGTGAAGATACACCTGGAAGTGTTCAGAACTTACTCCTGACTCTGATTCTGTGCTCAGGGATTACACCTACATTGCTTGGAAGACCAGATCCAGTGCTGAGGATAACACTGGAGCTGTGCAAGACAACTTCTGTTGAACTGTCTCTTGGTCTTGTTTATCTTTGGGTCATATCCAGTTCAGGAATTATTTATGACTGCTCTCAGAGATCACTCCACACCATGCTTGGAAACCATATATGGTGTGTCAGGGATTAAACTGGGGTAGGCTCCATGAAAGGTAAATACCTTAAACCATGTATCATCTCTCCAACCCCCCTTCCATTTTCAAAAGAGACTATTTCATTAAATAATCAGGAACAGTAGAGAAAAATACTCATTTGGTCAAACAGAGTGCAGTTATACAATATATATTGCATTACTAAATCTTATTTCAATAATCTTGTGAGGTTTATAAATAATTATATTTTGCTGGCCCCAAAATTGTGGAATATTATCTCGGTACTTTAATTCAGTAAGACTTCATATGCAGACAATACTGATAGTGTTCAAGATTCAGTGAAGTTATGATACTATATATAGCTTCAATTTATTTATAATTTACTAAACAAAAACAAAAATAAGCTGAATAGAAGACACTACATCATAAGCTTCTGGTTGATATAGATGATTTTTATCCTCTTCAGTGACCTGAAAGATTTCTGAGGGAAGAATTTCCCTAGGATAGAGAATTTGCATGGGATTTCAAGGCAAAGAAGGAAAAACTACTAATCAAAAAAGAGAAACAAAATCACACCCCCCCAAAAAAAATGGCCATCCCCCATAAGGAAGAAAAAACAGGGATTAAAATATGCTGTGATAATCACAGAAAATATGGAGAAACAAAACTAGAAATGAGAAAGAGAATGTAAACAAAGAAAATGTACACGAGGAAAGAAAGACAAAATCCAGATCAATGATCACATACTATCATCCACATTGTATGGTATTTAAACCAAAGAGAAAATAAAGTATTCCTATGGGTCAACCTCTGGCTTCTTTAACTTGCCTGATAACTGAAAAATAAATTATCTTCATAATAAGTAATAGGTTTCCATTCTTCCAAACATTCCAGGCAAAGCTAGGGTGTGTATGCTCAGGAAAGTGATTAAATAGCTGCTTCTTTGGTGCTGAGTCCCCTGGTGAACAATGTTCTCATGGACAGCTATGTACATAGAGGCCCCATATCCTCCTTGATCTCAATGCAAATATTATAAGGCATGTATGTGCATTTCCACAGAATACAAATAAAACAAGATCATGTCTCTATCAGCGGACAGTTGTTTTATGCTAATCTATTTGGCTTAAGGGCATTGTACAATATCTTAGATGAATAATTCCGGAGTGGAAAGAATGATTTCAATATTAGAACAAGAGTGATTGTCACTGCCAACTTGACTCCCATAATAATAATGGAAAGAAAAACAGCTGGCCAAGAGGACAGGTGAGAACACTTTGGAGAAGTTTTAGCCCTATAGGAGCCTCCTGTGAGTCCTGCACAGAATGAAGTTCTGCCAGGACCCACATATGTAGGTCTGGCTCTCAGAAAACCACACATGCTTTTGGTAAGAGCCAACAACAAAATAAAAGAGCAAAGCAAATTTGACAGCATTTACATTCCTATAGTCTCTTAAAAACACACTAAGTTGCACATGCTTAGTTCCATCATTTGGAATCAGAGTCTGGGATGACGTCATTTTTAAGCAAAGTCATTGAGGACAGATTAGAAATCCATCAACCGAAATATGCATTTCTTCCTGATGAGATATTAGTGAAGGAGAATCAGTATAGTTATTACTTAGAATGAATTTGAAGTACAACTGTTCAGTTTGTTTTCTCTCTCTGTTTACCAACTGGTAACTGCAGTTTGGCATTCTGTAGGGTGCAGATGTTCAGTGGAATGGCATCAATGTTCATTTGCAGGGGAAAAAAAGGGATAATGGAAAAAGTTCCAGTCAAGCACAGTGTCTCTGTCTCTGAAACCTAGTCCAGAAAATAAAGGAGGGGACACTACCTGCAAGGGTCGGGCTGGTGCTAAGGTGTGAGCTCCCAGACTTAATCTCCACAGGGCATGCTGATCATATTTGAAAAAAAAGTGCATTCCAGTGAAGGGCAGGTCGTCGCTGTGGTTTGGGGTGGTGGGGGGTGAGGGTGGGGATAAATGGGAATAGCCAGCCAAACAAAACAGAAAGCCAGAACAGCTAACAAAGATGAAGGTTGGAAGCTGACAAGGGTGAACAAGATCTGGAAAAATTTCTGAGATAAAGAACAAATGTCTGATTGTACATAGTTTCTATGGTTATGGCCTTGGATGCACTGAGAGCTTATGCCTACAAATCACAAAACAATTTAGCTAGCCATGATTTAAGTTAACATTTTCACATGACAAGAATTCTGGACGTAGGCAGAATTCTGGCTTGGGTTGAGCTACTTAACCATGGCAGAGCTCCAGATCCATATTCCTTTTATGGTTCTTTTGACATTCTTCTCATAGTTGTATATTACTAGAACAGCCACAGTCCTATCATCAGATGATGGTGTGTAAAAGTCGGAGAGCAGGATTGTCTATGGCAGAGTAATTAGCATCAAACCCATCCTTCAACTCAGGAAGAAAGAAAACTTTTCTCAGAAATATACCAGTTATGTATGGGATCTATGACAGAGTAACACATTTAATCTATTTGCCATGGTCTTTTAAGCTTAGCACTGAAAATAACCAATGTAGCGATAGTTCTCAGTCCTGAGAAAACGAGTCATGGTTAATTCCTGTCATATGGACATCTTGATCAATTTTCCTGAGAACAATGGCTCCCTACCCAATACCTAAATTGTTTTGTCTTAATCACAAAGAGGAGAGGATTTTTTTTTATGATTCTCTGTAACCCTGAGTTTAAACTATCCTTGGGTACTATTATAAAAATCCCAATGCCTTGGCCCTACTCATAGCAAAAAATGATCAAATTAGATCAAATAGATCAAATTTGACCAATCAGAAACTTTTTTGAGAATTTTTTTTTTATTTGGGCCCACACCTGGTGATGCTCAGGGTTACTCCTGGCCCTGCAATAAGGAGTCACACTTGGAGGTTCTCAGAAGATCATACAGGATACCAAGGATCATGCCTGGGTTGACCACATGCAAGGCAAGCATCTTACTTGCTGTTTTAGCTCTCCAACCCTAAGAATTAATTCTCTATTTAAAAAAGGAAACTATTCAAAAATTACTGAAGTATTTTCTAATGTGTAGTCATGGCTATCAGCCAAAAAAGTCAAGGGAGATTAACTAGCAAACACTTAATAAAGCAACTAAAACAGAAAATATAATTTTAAATTATTGACAATATAATAAATCTTTAAATCAATGTCGTATTCAGAGTTCTAGAAGCTGATTTTCATTTTGGATATTGTCATTAAAATATTAAAGCCTCCAAAATGTTAATTATCTTTGAGTGATTCTCCTCATCAATATTACATTTTATATATCAAGTCTTAAGAATTTCTATTTTTCATGGCAAGTGCACTAAATATTGAGGTACATGTTTTAGGATACTCCTATGAATAAAATAAACTACAATGCTTTTTATCATGCCAGAATAATTACACCTCACTATGACCTAACTAAAATATTCCTTGAACAAAACAATGAAAAAAAATGTAATGAGGGAGAAAAAATATCACTGTCACTGTATCACTGTCATCCCATTGATCATCGATTTGCTTGAGTGGGCACCAGTAACGTCTCCACTGTGAGACTTATTGTTACTGTTTTTGGCATATCAAATACACCACAGGTAGCTTGCCAGGGTTTGCCATGAGGGTGAGATACTCTTGGTAGCTTGAGCAGGACAGAGTAACTGAACCCGGGTCAGCTGAGTGCAAGGCAAACGACCTACCAGCTGTGCTATCGTTCTAGCCGATATAAGAATCATACTAAAGTGGTATGTTGGAAGGCTATTTTTATGAACATTAAAAGTCAGTTATCTCCAGGACTAGAGAGGGAATACAAATATTAATGTGCATGTCTTGTATGTGGATGATCTTTGTTTGATCCCTGGAGCCATATGTTCCCCTAAGATTTATCAGGTTTGGCCTTATAGGTTCCTGAGTGTAGCTGTGGTATTCCCTGGTACGGCAGATTCTAAGTTTCACAGTACCCCTGGCCCTTCCATGGAGCCACCAGCAGGCTGGTCAAGGAGGAACACTTGGGGAAAATCAGCACCACTTGAGAGATTCCTCAAAAAACAATTTATTTCTTCTGTCTCTGAGTTGTGGAAGACAATATGGTGAAGGGCAAATCTCACTGGTTTGAAAATGCAACAAAACAGAAGAGGCCAAAGAGGCAAGATAACAGTGGGGTAGCCAGCAAAGAATTCTGAGAGTTTCTGCATGAAAACCTACATGAATAACCTGGATACAGGTTTGGAGGAAGAAGAAGAATTGAACACATCCCTGCAGAAAATCCTGGCATAACCTACCAGTGAAAATTGTGGACTATGAATTCACCCACAGTCTTTCAAATTTTCTCCATACAAAGTCTGAGCAGAAGGCATACTGAGAGTTCAGGAGATTAATAAAATAGCAAACGCAGCAGGCTATACAGCTATAGCCATAAGCAGAGGCAGCAACAGGCAACAAAATCCATAAGTGATGCCAAGTGAATAGGGGCAATTCTGTTGCCTGAAAAAGTACATCTTAGGGCAGGCATTCACCTACCGTCAGAATAAGCTGATTCAAAGAAATAGGAAAGTAGTTCAAAGGTGAGTCAAGATAAAAGTACTGGAGTGCTGGCTGCACAAATGCAAGGACTAAAGCCACTGGGAATTTTGTATGTGGGGAGCAGGTGTTGTTTTGTGCTGCACCTTTGTCAGTAACTAGATGCAACACAAATAGCAGCATAGGCTTCAGGTAGAATTCTGACCATGAACATTATATTATACCCAGATCTTCACAAAACAAGACCTCAACTCCAATTCTCAATGTGCATCAGACAAAATGGGAAAGCGGAGTCATACACCAAAATTAATGGGGGAAGTTCAATAGTTCAGAAGGATTCCCCTAGCACCCACAAGCTCTATAATCACCTACATGAAAATTCAGAGCGACAATAGGGAAGCAATTCGACAAATTGAAATAAATTATAATAAACAGACCTCCAACAAAGAGAGAAAAATTATGAGAGAAAGTGAGAACATTTCAACCAGAATCCAGAGAACTAAAGAGGATTGTAGGAACAAAAAACTTCATTAGTGTTCTTCAGTAGCAGAAAGACGGAAGTCAACTGATTAAATTTAGTATATGTTCAAAGATAAGATACTGGATATTATCAATAAAGAATAGATGATGGATGACTGAAGAAAATGTCATGGAATAGTGGGATGGGTCTAAGGTATATAATACCCAAATTATAGGAGTCCACAAGACAAGTGAGATTGGAGAAGAAGTATTGGTCAATGAAGTGTAGCTGAGAACTTCTACGCTTTGAGAGTTGAGGTATATACACAGAAGCAAGCTCAAAAAGTTAAAAAAAACTAAAACTACACATAGAAATTTTAAAATCGGGGCTGGAGAGATAGCACAGCGGGTAGGGCGTTTGCCTTGCACGCGGCCGACCCAGGTTCAAATCCCAGCATCCCATATGGTCCCCTGAGCATGGCCAGGGGTAATTCCTGAGCGCAGAGCCAGGAGTAACCCCTGTGAATCGCCAGGTGTGACCCAAAAAGCAAAAAAAAAAAAAAAAAAAAAAGAAATTTTAAAATCTTCAAGATACACTTAAAATGACAAAGCAAAATATAGAGATGGAATGCTAAGAGCAGCAAGATCAGAGAAGGAAGTTACAAATAAAAGATTGTCCATAAGATTTACAGCATACTTAGCAAATAAAATTCATCAGGCCAGAAAATAATAATTGGACACAGCAAACGTGTTAAATAAAATAAACATAAATATTCTATCTAATTAGGTGTAATTAAAATTTGAAGGAATTACACAAAACTTTAGGACAAGCAACTTCATGGCCATTTAAGCTACTTTATAAATAGCCTTAAATGGCATCCTTTAAAATGCAAGATAGACACCCAAAATTTCTACAAAATGATGACAATAAATTCCTTCACCTCAATAATCTAGCTTCATAAAAATGGCTAAACTATCAATCAAATGGTAGAGATTGGTTAGATGTATTAACTTCCAGCTGTTTATAAGAGACAGACCTGAATCATCAGGATAAAAACAGAGGGTCAAAGGAAAAGCCTGGAAAACAATAAATATGCAAATAGTGGTCTACAAAAGGTCAGCATAGCTATACTTACATTAGATAACATAGAGTAAATCTCTAAGCTGTCAGTTGGATTGGTAATAGATGAGCTCTAGCATCCTTTCACCTTTTCATGAAAAAGCAAGATTAATTTAAAATTGCAGCATGTGCACTGCTTGCCAACAATATGTTGAGATTTAAAGATGCTTTTAAGCAAGTTAAGCAAGTTTCTCATTCCTTTATTTAATCAGCATGATTTACAAAGTTGTTCATGAGACAATCATCTCAGGTAGTGTTCCAACAGGAATCCCACAACCAGTGTGACCTCTCCGCCAATGTCCCTGATTAGCGTTCCATCCCTTTTTAACTCTAAAACTTGGCATCAAAAAGCCTTTCTTCATATATACATATATATAGCATTCTTTTAATTTTTAACAATTGCTACTTCCTTTGCTTACTTTGCTTTTCCTTCTTACCCACCAATTTCCCTCCACACCCCATGGATTTTCCTATTATCAATGCAACTGCTGCTGTCAGGGACTGAGAGTTAAAGCTGCCTTATGATAACAATGAAGGGTGTTAAGAGGTGAGAAACTGTTAAGAGGTAATAAGAACCACGCACATGCACATATCCAGTCTTTGTTAGGATCATGGTCTCAAGTCTCTCTCCTTTTGAAAATATTCTATGAAATAAGGATACATTAATCCTTATGGGTAAAAGCAAAAGTAGTTGTATAAACCTGGATTTCACTTGCAGAGTTGGACTATGCATGGTGAAAGTGTGCCCTCAAGTCTATGAAGAGTAACTAAATGAGATTAATTCAGAGAACAATTTAATCAGAGATCCTACACAGTTATTTGACGAAAGGTGAGAGCTGGAAGAGTGCTCAAAGCATCAACTTTGCAAAGTGAGAGTAGACTACAAATGAGACTATCAGCTACAAACTGGTACATAAAATGTGTCAGAACAAATAGTAAGTTACCATGATACAACAGCTTCACAAATTACCAGGTGCCAAGCACTATATCAAATACTATATTAATCAAATACTATATAAAATATATGTACACACACACACATATATATACATATATATATATACATATCACTGTATCACTGTCATCCCATTGTTCAATGATTTGCTTGAGTGGGGACCAGTAATGTCTCCATTAGTCCCTGTCGTGTGCTAGTATTATAGCCCAATGGCATATTGGGAGCTCTTTCAGGGTGAGAGGAATAAGGACCTATAATTTCAATTAGTTTTTACAAGAGCTTCATGAAATTAACAATATAAATGTTCCATTCCATAGGACATATGAGAAAACAGACTCAGAGAAATAGAGTGACCTGCCCTATGTCACATTATCAGTAAATGACAGAAATGAAATACGTACCAAAGAAATTCATTCCATAATCTGTCAAAGGCAAGACAGTTTTTCAGAAAATTACAATACATTTTTCCTCACAGACTCCCTCCAAAAATTCAAATTTTATTATTTTTTTGGTTGTTTAGGAAAGAGTTTATCATACAAATTTTCAGTAGCAAGCGATGCTCCAATGTAGAGTCTCTGATAACGAACCCAAGAGCTAATTTATCTTTTGAAAGTAATTCTGCTCTACCTAGTCACACTCTAATAGGTGGCAGGCATGTGTGGCAGAATAATTTAGCACATTATTAATTGTTCTAGGTACCTTCTGTGTACCTCCTATTAGAACACAAGAGGAGGAAAAGTAAAATGATAACTCTGTCTTCTATATTTCCCAGAACTTCTGAGCTGCCAATTTCTCTCATGAGTTGGTAATAGTTCTTGTAATGGTTGTCCCAACACAAAAACTTCAAGGCAACCATTGTCTAACCTTAGCAAGACTCTTTTGTAAAAGGATTTAGCTTTGTCTTCTCAGAGGAAGAAAAAGACTGGGTAAAACCAGAGCTGGCTAAGAAAAAATATAGTAACTCCTAGAACTGGAAGAAAATGATGTGGCGCTAGGTTCCAAAAGACTCAGCTCTTATATATGAGTCCAGTGGATGTAGCAGGACTTCTGAGGGGGAGAACTAATATTTCCTAAACGGAGGGTATATTCACTCTTATAGTATTGAAAGTTGCAGAAACTAATGCTCAAATCATACTGGTTAGATCTGTTTTACTCTCTATCTCAAAATATGCAGTGTTGTCTTGTGTAGTGAGCATCTCATTGGCAACTTTGCAGGATCAAAGACCAGAAGGTGTTTCCAATGTTCTTTTGTTCCTTGTAACCACATATGCAACACTAGTGAAGGAAGATAATCTCCACTCACAAATTAGCCTTCCACTCTTATAAATGTGGAGATAGTTTCATTTATATTTTTTATAAATGGAGGTTTAAAGCCAGATATAATTTTATTTATAAAAAATAAATATCCTACAGGCACCTAATTTGTGCAGGACTAATCTATACTGTAACAAAGATGCTATTAGTTAATATTTGCAAGTGTCAACTACTGCAGCTGCCATCATGTTGAATCACCTATATGCCCTGCTTTTCCAATTCATAACAAAATAGCCAAGGAGATGCAAGCCACACAGCTAAAATTTGTGAACACACTCGTCAATCTGGCTGAAAACTCCTGGGTGACCTCAGGAGGCAGGCAAGCTTTAGTGCCTCCCTGCCCAAGACCCAGCCACCATACCTATACCCAATGCCTCTTCTGCAGACAATGACACAACTCCACCACTTTATTAATCCTTTCAGCAGAGACACTATTCAAAAGAGGGGGAAAAAAATAGGTATTCCAGTGCCCAGGCTGAGAACTCTGGGGCCTTCTCGGAGTGGAGGAGGTCAAAGTTCCCGCACAACCTCCATATTTCCAGAAGCCCTGATAGCCACGTGCACCTCTGCAACCACCACCATGTCAAATCATTGGCCCAGAATGTACATATTGACGTCTCTGGATTATGCAGCTGATTAATTCCTCAATACTGAAATTCCAGTAGGAGCACAACAAATTAGATTAGAAAGTAACATCTAAGCCAATTAAACTCAGAAGACAAAAACAATAACTCAGAAGGCTCAACTAGCAACAGGTAGTTTAGTAAGTCCTTATACAAGAACTGAACCTAGTGATGAAATATAAAAATTTTCACATTAAAAAATTGGTTTTTGTATTATTGATTTTAATATTGGAGCTTTGTTATCTAATCAGTTTCAATTCTAGAATTGCATCAACAGTTGTGATTTTTGTCTATATTAAAATTAATTAATAAATAAATAAAAACCGGAAGATACATGCAGACAACAGATTCATACATTGCATTAATGTATGAAATGTTAATGTATTAATAATCAATTTTTATAAAGTTAAACAATTTCCTCATATTCACATTATAAGTCATCTCATAATATCATGCTTCTGAACTTCATATCAATTTTTGAATCTAAAGTTCCCAGTTCATGAACTGTTCTTGTACATACAATAAACTCTTTTTAAATACTACCAAGCTTTAAAAGGAAGAGAATTGATTCACTGATATAACTGAAAAGTCTGGAAGCAAAGCCTACTTCTGGCAGTGGGAATGGCTGAATTCCTTTCTATTTATAGGTTTCCAAGTTTTATGTAGTGCCAGGATGACAAGACACTGAAATTTAAAGGCAAAGATAAATGTAAATTATGTGTATAGTAAAACGAATTGTGCCCCTCCCACCAAACAAGTCCTAATCCCTGGATCCTATGAATATTTTCTTATATAATCACATAGTAATTTACTAGGGGAATTAAGTGAAGAATTTTAAGATGAAGATACTTTCCTATTTTAACAGACCCTAAATTTACCACAAGTGTTATAAAAGGGACTTGAACCCATAAACTGTCTTAGGGTAGAGGGAGGTCTAATCTTACTTTTTTTTTCTAGGCAACCACGGTCTACTCAATATTATCTGACAGGGATTGATCCCACAGCTGAGTTAGCCAAGTTCTTTGAAAGAATGCTCAAATATGTTAGGAAGATAGCTGATCACAAAGCAATGTAATTTTATTCCCTATTAGTCCTCAGTATGTCCCATCATTCGGGGAGAGAGAAATAGTTGAATAATGGTCCTTCTATGGCTATCACAAATTTCACATATCTCTCAGAGAGAAATAAAGTTTACCCCCCACCCCCGTCTTTACATTAATCAAAATAGCCAAAAACACAACACACAAAGGGACTAGGTTAGAATTAAGAATGGGACACTGTAAGTAGTGGTATGGAACTGACTGCAATTCAAGCAACAACAGGAAAAGAACCCAGGAGTGAGAAAGTTAAGTCTCAAGAGACTCAGTCAGGGGCTGGAGTGATAGCACAGCGGGTAGGGCATTTGCCTTGAACACGGCCAACCCAGGTTCGATTCCCAGCATCCCATATGGTCCCCTGAGCACTGCCAGGGGGTAGTTCTTGAGTGCAGAGTCAGGAGTTACCCCTATACATTGCTGGGTGTGACCCAAAAAGAAAAAAAAAGAGAGAGACTCAGTCAAAGAAAAAAAAGTTCCCAGAGGATAAGGATGGGAGAGATGAAACTCAGAATTTCTTCAAAGAAGAGGGAAATAGTCAAAGATGAGACACTCTCAGCAACTCAACTGTAAACAAGAGACCTTATGAGAGGGAAAAAATATCCCAATAATCTAGTGGCTCAAGTTTAAAAATATATTTCCCCCCAAATAACCCTAAAGATCCATCAAAGCTTTCCCATATAGAACATCTTGCTGATAAAATCAGTCATTATCTGAGCTACATTTGCTGTTTTGAATTTGCCTCATCAGGATGCTATTACAGCCCTTTGAGATTCATAGCTTTTCCAGTGTAAAGAAAATGACTGCAGGCATTGTTCAAGAGCATTACAGGATAACCTCTTAGAGAGAATCTCCTCTTCTTATCTTGGCAGAAAAGCATACTCCATTTCAGTAGTATATTTGCTTTTGAATGACGTAAAAGCTGGGAATTAAGTAACTTTCAGATTTTCTTTAATTACACTGACTACTAGACTCCAAAAATTTGATTTGTGGTCAACTACTCCCCAAAGCAATTGTACCCGCCAATATGCTGGTAAATATAAGGACTTTCATTTCTATAATCAGGGACAAGGAATTTTCATTATTGATATCTTCCATTTTGTTACTCCATAAACCACAGATAAGAAAGACCATTCAGTATTCATCCTCCCTCTGATTTATTTACCTTAATATAATACCCTTGAGTTCCAGCTAGGTTGCAGTGAACTGTATGATTTGAGTTTTTCCAGCTGCTTCATAGTAATTTATTCATATACATGGGGGGGTGTGTGGTGTTTGTGTGTGTACACAACTTCTTTATCCATTCATCTGTCACTGGACATTTGAGTTTCTATATCTGACTACTGTACTATGTGCTATAGTGAACCAAGATGTGTATATATCTTTTAGAATTAATGTTTGGGCATTGATTATAAGAAGTGGAACCTCTAAGTCATATGAGAGCTCTATTCTTAGTTGTCTGAGAATTTTCTACACTGCTTTCCATAACATTTATCTGGAATGCATGAAGTCCTGTGTTCAATCATGAGGACTTCAAATAATAATAATAATAACAATAATAATAATAATAACAGATTAAAATTGCCAAAAATTGGAAAAAATTAATAAAATGAGAAAGGTTTTAATTTTATCAAGGTCTAAGGCTAATGTAAAAAATAAACCAGTATAAATCAAGGGTCTTGAGCATTTTGAGCATTTTGATGGCTTTCAGGTTAAATAACTACATGCATCAAAACTGAAAGAGATAACACAATTGTAAATGTGTGACCCAAACTGTAATCGTAAATAAAATATTAATTGAAAAAACTGAGTTTGCTAAATGTGCAGGAAAATAGTCTTGCGTCATTGGTAGAGGGATACTGACACTGGTGATGGATTTGGAGTCAGAATACGAATCCCAGACACACTGTAACTGAAAACATTGCAAACTGAAAAAAAGACCCTAACTGTTCTAATATTTTAGTAAAATTATCAAACAAAGACAAAATTTATCACAAGTAAATGTAATGCCTTTATTCTCTTCCAAGATATCCTTCTCCTGTTCCATTTCAGCATCAGAAATACTAGCATTTCTCAAAATCAACATCAAGTAATTTTACATAAAGCCTTGTCCTATAATTCCTTCATTATAATAATTTGAGAAGATACTGAAATATTCTCAGGAGAAATTCAGTACTAGATACTGCATCCTCAGGAGTATCAAAATAGTTTTATGGACTATTTTGTAGTTTTAAAACACTCAAATACTTGTGGAGATTTTTGTTTAGTATCGCAATAGTGAAGCACAGATTTCAGCAATTCTCCCTTAGAAATATTGTATGCTTTTATTTTAATGCAGTTGCTAATTGATTTTGAGAAAAAGCATGACACTTTAATAAGTTAAAAGCAAAAACTTACCTATATCAATAAATTCACATTGCCCAAATTAGTTCACATTTCTCCCGATCCTAACCGCATTTATTATAGATTTTGTTTTAATGTTACGTTCTCTGTAGCATTGCAATTTTTAAGTATATCCTTATGATAATGGGGTGGCTGAAATGTTATATAACTGAATCAGTTTTGTGCAATATAGCACAAATTTTGGACAAAGAACAAAATATAGTTATTATTTATACATGTCATAAATCTGATTCACATCAGACTGGAGAGATAGATAGTATTGCAGGTAACTCACTTGTCCTATAGACAGTAAAACTGTATTCAATCCCTAGCATCTTATACAGTCCCTCAAACCCTGCGAGGAGTGATCCCTGAACATAGAGCAAGGAGTGAGCCCTGAGTACAAATAAAATAAATGCGACTTATTCCTAGGAATCCTATTGAACTCTCCCTCTCTCTCTCTCTCTCTCTCTCTCTCTCTCTCTCTCTCTCTCTCTCCCTCTCTCTCTCTCCCTCTCTCTCTCTGATTTTTGGGCCATGCCCAGCAGTGCTCAGGGCTTACTCTTAGCTCTGTGCGCTGGGATCACTCCTGGCAGGCTTGGGAAACAATATGAGCACCATGAATTGAACCTGGGTCAGCCGCATGCAAGGTAAGCACCTTACCCACTGTAAGCTACTACTCCAGCACCTGAAAAATCTCATTTTTGAAACTAAAAATGATCAATGTAGTTTTAAGACATGGAAAGTATTAGACATAGCTGTTTGTCAAAAAATTAAACAATTAATTGATACTACTCTCAGAGCTTTCATCAGGTTCACCTTTAATTCTATTAACAATTTTCTTTTTGATGGTTATTTTACAGTTCATGAAGAGAACTGATTTGGTAAAATATTAAACTCATATCACAAATATATCTTTTAAATAGGGACATAAAAACAAGGACATAAAATGTGCAAGGTTTCTTTTTTTAAATTAAATATCTAAATTAAATATCTAGGTACAAATCTCTTTTATGTTCTCATAGTATAAAATTAAGGAAAACACTTTGCACTGGTTTCCTCAGTTTTAACTGTAACTTTTGTCTTATTATTATCATTTTATTTTACCTGCAATTTTTAATTATTTTTTTTAAATTTTTTATTGAGTCACCATGTGGAAAGTTACAAAGTTTTCAGGTTTAAATCTCAGTTATACAATGCTCGAATACCCATCCCTTCACCAGTGCTCATATTCCACCACCAAGAATCCCAGTATAGCTCCACCCGCCCCCTCACACCCCTAACCCCCCCACGCCCCTAGCCCCCCCACCCTAAGCCCCCCCCCGCCTCTGTAACTAATAAATTTCACTTTACTTTCACTTCGATTGCATACAATATTTCAACAAAACTCACTGTTATTGTTTGGAGAGTCTCTCCCCTAAAGTCAGACCTGCTAAAAAGGAAGCATTAGATAATTTGTTTTCCATTGCTGAGGATGAAGAGGTATGAGGTCGAGTGACCACACTTAGCGGCCTCTCAGTTTTGAGTTTCTGTATTTTAGTATTTTAGTAACTAAGTCCAGAGAGATATCTGCCAGAAGTTGCATCGTTGCCAACTTGTACTTCTCAGTTATATTATATTCCACATATGAGTGCAATCTTTTTATGTCTGTCTCTTTCTTTCTGACTCATTTCACTCAACATGATACTTTCCATGTTGATCCATTTATATGCAAATTTCATGACTTCATGTTTTCTGACAGCTACATAGTATTCCATTGTGTAGATGTACCAGAGTTTCTTTAACCAGTCATCTATTTTGGGGCACTCTGGTTTTTTCCAGATTCTGGCTATTGTAAACAGTGCTGCAATGAACATAGAAATACATATGCCATCTCTACTATACCGTTTTGCCTCTCCGGGATATATTCCCAGGAGTGGTATTGCTGGGTCAAATGGAAGCTCAATTTCTAATTTTTTTGAGAATCGTCCATATTGTTTTCCAAAAGGGCTGAACCAGTCGGCATTCCCACCAGCAGTGAAGAAGAGTCCCTTTCTCCCCGCATCCGCGCCAACACCGGTTGCTTTTGTTTTTGGGGATGTGGGCCAGTCTCTGTGGTGTAGGTGGTATCTCATGGTTGTTTTGATCTGCATCTCCCTGATGATTAGTGATGTAGAGAACTTTTTCATGTGCCTTTTTGGCCATTCATATCTCTTCCTTGGGAAAGTTTCTGTTCATTTCTTCACTCCATTTTCTGATGGGGTTGGATGTTTTCTTCTTGAAGAGTTCAACCAGTGCTTTATATACCTTTGATATCAACCCCTTATCTGATGGGTATTTTGTATATATCCTTTCCCATTCTGTAGATTGTCTTTGTATTCTTGTCACTGTATCTTTGGCGGTGCAGAAGTTTTTTAGTTTAATGTAGTCCCATTTGTTTATCTCTGTTTCCACTTGGTTGGCCAGTTGCATGTCATCTTTGAAGATACCTTTATCTTCAATATCGTGGAGGATTTTTCTGACCTTGTACCTTATGGTTTGTGGTCTGATGTTGAGGTCTTTAATCCATTTTTATCTGACTCTTGTGCATGGTGTCAGGTCAAGGTCTAAGCCCATTCTTTTGCATGTGGTTGTCCAGTTGTGCCAGCACCATTTGTTAAAGAGGCTTTCCTTGCTCCACTTCACATCTCTTGCTCTCTTATCAAAGATTAGATGATCATACATTTGGGGTTGTGTGTAGGGATATTCCACCCTGTTCCATTGGTCTGCCACTCTGCCTTTGTTCCAGTACCATGCTGTTTTAATTGTTACCACTTTGTAGTAAGGTTTTAGGTTGGGGAAGGTGATGCCTCCCATCGTCTTTTTCCCAAGAATTGTTTTAGCTATCCGTGGGCATTTCTTGTTCCATATGAATTTTAGGATTGCTTGATCCATTTTTTTGAAAAATGTCATGGGAATTCTTATAGGGATTGCGTTGAATCTGTATAATCCTTTGGGGAGTATTGCCATTTTGACAATATTGATTCTCCCTATCCATGAGCAGGGTATATATTTCGATTTCCTAATGTCCTTTTTTATTTCATGGAGTAGCGTGAAATACTATAGTTTTCCTTGTAGTTTATAGTTTTCTTTGTAGAGGTCTTTTACTTCCTTGGTTATGCTGATTCTGAGGTACTTGATTTTCTGAGGCACGATTGTGAATGGGATTGCTTTTTTCATGTCCCTTTCCTCTGCCTCATTGTTTGTATATAGGAAGGCCATGGATTTTTGGGTATTGATTTTGTAGCCTGCAACTTTTTTGTGTAAGTCTATTGTTTCTACGAGTTTCTTAGTAGAGGCTTTAGGCTTCTCTAGATATAGTATCATATCGTCTGTGAATAGTGAGAGTTTGATTTCTTCCTTTCCTATCTGGATGCCCTTAATCTCTTTTTCTTGTCTAACAGCTATCACAAGTACTTCCAGTACTATATTGAAGAGAAGTGGTGAGAGTGGGCATCCTTGTCTTGTGCCTGATCTTAGAGAAAAGGCCCTTAGTTTTTCCCCATTGAGGATAATGCTTGCTGTAGGCTAGTGGTAGATGGCTTCGACAATCTTGAGGAAAGTTCCTCCAAAACCCATTTTGGTGAGGGTTTTCATCATGAACGGGTGTTGGATCTTGTCAAATGCTTTCTCTGCATCTATTGATATGATCATGTGATTTTTATGTTTACTTTTGCTGATATGATGGGATTATGTTGATTGATTTCCAAATGTTAAACCATCCTTGCATCCCCGGGATGAATCCCACTTGGTCATGGTGTATGATCTTTCTGATGAGTTGTTGGATCCTATTTGCTAATATTTTGTTGAGGATCTTCACATCGGTGTTCATCAGGGATATTGGTGTATAATTTTCTTTTTAAGTGGTGTCTTTGCTTGCTTTTGGTATTAGGGAGATGTGTGCTTCATAGAAACTGTTTGGGAGAGTTCCTGTTTTTTCAATTTCCTGGAAAAGCTTGATGAGAACTGGCAACAGGTCTTCTTTAAATGTTTGGAAGAATTCGCCAGTGAATCCATCTCAACCTGGGCTTTTGTTTTGGGGGAGATTTTTGATTACAGTTTCAATTTCCTTAAAATTAATGGGTCTATTCAGGTATTCCAAGTCTTCTTTGTTCAGTCTTGGGAGATTGTAGGAATCAAGGAATTCATCCATTTCTTTTAGGTTCTCTTGTTTCGTGGCATACAGGCTTTCGAAGAAGTCTCTGACGATGTTTTGAATTTCATTGGTTTCTCTTGTGATGTCCGCCTTTTCATTCCTGATTCGGTTTATTAAGGTTCTCTCTCTCTTTCTTTGTGAGTCTTGCTAGTGGTTTGTCAATCTTGTTTATTTTCTCAAAGAACCAGCTCTTTGTTTCATTGATCTTTCGGATTGTTTTTTTGGTTTCGATGTCGTTAATTTCTGCTCTAATTTTTATTATTTCTTTCCTTCGGTCTGGTTTGGGTTCCTTTTTCTGGTCCTTTTCTAAGGCCTTGAGCTGTGAAGCTATCTATGTAGGCCCTTTCTTCCTTCCTAAGGAATGCTTGCAGAGCTATAAATTTTCCCCTTAACACAACTTTAGCTGCTTTAGCTGCGTCCCATAAGTTTTGGTATCTTGTATCTTCATTCTCATTTGTTTTGAGGTATCTCTTGATTTCTTCCTTGATTTCCTTCCTGACCCACTTATTGTTCAACACTGAGCTGTTTAATTTCCAGGTGTTTGTTTTGATTCTTTGTGTCTGTGTGTGATTAGCTTCTATCTTCAGCACATAGTGGTCTGAGAAGATAGTTGATACAATTTCTATTTTTCTGATTTTATTGAGGTATGTTTTGTGGCCCAGTACATGGTCTATTTTGGAAAATGTTCCGTGTGCACTGGAAAAGAATGTGTATTCTTTCTTTTGGGGGTGTAAAGCCCTGTATAGGTCTATTAGGCCTCTCTCTTCTATTTCTTCCTTCAGAGTCCATGTTTCCTTGCTGAGTTTTGTTCTTGTCGATCTATCCAGAGGTGATAGGGCAGTGTTGAAGTCTCCGACTACTATTGTGCTGTTAGTGATGTCCTCCTTAAAGTCTGTTAGGAGTTGTTTTAAGTATTTAGCCGGTCGTTCATTGGGTGCGTATATGTTTAAGAGTGTGATTTCTTCCTGTTGCACATATCCCTTGATAAATAGGAAGTGACCTTCGTTGTCCCTCCTAATCTTTTTCAACCTGAAATCTATGTTGTTGGTTACTAGTATTGCCACCCCAGCTTTTTTGAGGGAGTTGTTTGTTTGCAGGATTGTTTTCCACCCTTTGACTTTGAGTCTGTGTCTTCCCTGACTGTTCAGGTTGTTTCTTGCAGGCAGCAGAATGTTGGGTTTAGTTTCCCAATCCATTTTGCCACTCTATGTCTCTTAATTGGTGCATTTAGGCCATTGACATTGAGAGAGATTATTGTCATGGGGTTTTGTGTCATATTTCTGTGGGGTTTGTTGTTCTTGTGTGGTTCTTCCTTGACTTACAATAGCCCCTTTAGTCCTTCTTTTAAGTTTGGTTTTGAGTCTATGAAGTTCCTGAGCTGTTTTATATCCGAGAAATAGTGTATGGTTCCTTCGAGTTTGAGTGAGAGTTTAGCCAGATAAAGTATTCTTGCTGAGGTGTTCATTTTGTTGAGTTTTTTCACTATGTCCCACAATTGTCTTCGGGCTCTGAAGGTTTCCTCTGATAGGTCTGCTGTAAATCTAAGTGGTGCTCCTTTGTATGTGATTTTCTTCTTTGACCTTGCTGTTTGCAGAATTGTGTCTCTATCCACCAATCCACTCAAAGGTTACTTTGAGTACATTGGCTCTCTTCAAGATTTCTTCTCTGAATTCTTTTCTGAGAGGTCTTGCTGTTTGCAGAATTGTGTCTCTATCCACCAAATCCGTCATTCTGACTATGATATGCCTTGGAGTCTTTTTATTCGGGTCTCTTTTTGCTGGTACTCTTCTGATTCCTTGGATCTGGATGCCTGCCTTCTCCAGCTCTGGGAATTTCTTCACAATGATGTCTTTCACTGTGTTTTTTTCACTGGGATTACTTCCCTATGTTTCTGGTACTCCAATGATTCTTATGTTGTTCCTCTTGAAGTCATCCCCAAGGACTCTGATTTGCTCTATAGTCATTTTGAGGTCTTTTGCCATGATTTGTTGTTGTCTATAAGCTTTCTGCAGCTCATCTTCAAGCTCACTGATTCTGTCTTCAACTGTAGTCATTCTACTGTTGAGGGCATCTACTGAGATTTTAATTCATCTACCAACTCCTTTATTTGTGTGACTTCTGTTCGTAGCTTTGTGACATCTGTTTGTAGCTTTGAAATTTCTGATCTCATTTCTTCTTGCATTTTCTTGGTTGACCATTTCAAAGCATCATTCATTTCCTCCCTTAATTTATTGGATGTCTGTTCCATGGTTACTTTGAGTACATTGGCTCTCTTCAAGATTTCTTCTCTGAATTCTTTTCTGAGAGGTCCAGTATGTGGGTAGACCCTATGGAGATTTTTGGAATATTTTCTTCATCTTCTCTTCGTGGAGGGTATTTTCACTGCTTCTTCATATTGTTATGGAAGTCTAGAGTTGTAGCCTTCTAGTTGTCTATCCTTTTCCTTCTTTCTGCAGGGGGGATTCTGTTTGTGCTAAGTTGTTGATGATGGCTTTGTTCCAATTCCAGAATACTTCCTTACTCTCAGGCGCTCCTCTTGGTTTATGTGGGGCCTTTAGTGATGATTTAAGGCTATGCTGTCTTTACGAGGAGTTTGTGCAGATTCTATTGTTCACTGACAGCTTTTGTGAAGTTCAAGTCAGCTAAAGGACTATTTTGCAAAAAATGATTTAGATGGCCAGGGTGATTTTCGAAGAAATAGGTTATAGAGTATGCAATGTAAGAAAAATTACAACTGCACGTCCCCTTTTGAGGCCATGCCCCCTGAAATACAGGCCATGCCCCCAGTAATCTCTTGAAGCACAGGGCGAGGTAGGCGGGGTCCTCCTTGTGAGTACCTGATTGGGAGTTCCGGCAATATAGAGGAGCTGAGAGACGTTTCCACGCAGCACAGGGAGTTGGGGGGGTGTTCCAGGGGAGCCCCCGCTGCCCGGGAACAGGTGGGAGAGTGTCCCTCAGGTTGGTAGCCAGAGTCCAGATTATCCTAAGTTATTTTAATGTAACATTAAAAATCTCCTCTTTAATGGACCCCCATTTGATTTAGTGCCTAGTAAAATCTGCTCACCTCTTACATCTCAATAAGTTATTTTCATACGTATGTCATTGTCAATAAATATAGAAACCATGTGAGAAAAAATATAAAATTCTTTTTCAACTTAAAATTAAATGAAGGATGATCATCATATCTCACAGTTGTCTATATGTTACTACTAAAGGATAGATTTCTGTCTCACTAATGGGCGTGGGTGTTTATTTCCTGATATGGACTTGGGCATAAAAATATATAAAAGTAATTTGTACTTGGGATGGGAAATTTGGGTCACACCTGGCAGTATTTAAGGTTTACTTCAGGTTCTGTGCTCAGGAACACTCCCAGCAGAGTTCAGGAGACCATGCAATGCTAGGGATCTAGTTAGGATCTATACAAGGCAAGCACATGAGTATTTCCTATACTATCTATCTGGGTGGGACTGGAGTGATAGCACAGCAAGTAGGGTAAACGCCTTGCACGTGGCAGACACAGGTTTGATTCCTTCGTTCCTCTTGGAGAGCCTGGCAAGCTACTGAGAGTATCTCATCCCCACGGTAGAGACTGGCAAGCTACCCGTGGCATATTCGATATGCCAAAAACAGTAGCAACAAGTCTCAAAATGTAGACATTACTGGTGCCTGCTTGAGCAAATTGATGAGCAACAGGATAACAGTGACAGTGACACAGTGATCTATCTGGGCACTGATTTGTACTTATTAAGAGAAAGCTAATAAATCATTAATAAATTGTTATTAAATGTAAATATAATATATAAAAACTTAAAAAAATTAAAATATAAATTTCTAAATAAAAATTTCTTAAAAACATAAAAAAATATTAATAAATTTATTAGAAAGCTAATAAATTAACTGAGTGTTCCATAGACTCTCTTTCCTTATTAAATGGTTGTTGTTCAACTATTAGGTATTAGGTGTTATGAATAATTCTGGTGCCAGAGATAAAGCAGTGAATAAAATAGGTGATAATATTCCTGTGTTCAACCAGTTTTAATTCTTCTGAGAACACTTGTTCTGTCATACACACACTTGTGTATATGTCTTTGTATACATATGTGCACGGGTAAAATGCATGTCACACACTTTTGTGCACACATATCTATATGTGAGTTAGACTTTTGCTCTATTTGGACCTTTAATTAGGCTCCATCACACTGGAAGGTGATCATAATTTAGTATACTGTTTGATTTAAATGTTAATCTTATTTTAAAAAATAGACTTAGAGACCCATTCAGTGAAGTTGAGATACACAAAATCCATGTCTAATATACGTTAAGAATCATAGCCTCTAACTTCTCATATTCCTCCTTGAGTTTCAGACTCAATATTTGTTCTCATTCAAAATAATCCTCTTGGACATTAAGAGGCATTTAAAACAAGAAAGTCAAAATTAAACTCCTAACTACACACACTTCAATTCCAAAAATGTTCCTCCCTCAGTGTTCTCTATAAATTGCACTAACATTCACCCAATTGCTTGGGGCAATAAATTATGGGCAAAGCCTTGAAATAATTTCCAGTGTTTATCTTAAAGTCGCTATAATTACTATTTTAACAATGCCCATCTTTCTCAGTTATTGCTTTTTCCAATGAATTCTTTATTGACAATAGACACATTACAAACTTATTTAAAGAAGAAAATTTGATCATGCTAAATCCACTGCCCTCATTAACTAAATACTCTTAAAAAGCTTCCTATAAACTAGCTAATAAAGTCCACTATTCTTAGTGTAACAGAGAGGGCCTTTCATGAAGACTCATCTTATCTCTTATTACAATACACTTAAACTACAGGATCAGTCATCCAGTTATCCTGCCTTTTTACATTTTTCTGAATGGATGGGTGAAACATTTCTACTTCTCCACTTTCTAAACACATTTATGTAGTTTTCTTCAAGAGAAGCAAGATAATTTTTATTAAAAAAATTATTTAGAAATTCAATAGAGAAGAAGCCAGAAGTGCTGGTGAGCAACGCGGCCGCAGAATGCTCCGGACCTAAAACCGGGCCAACAACACCGGGGATCCAGACGGAGGAGGTGCAGCCACCACACCTTCTCCAGATGGAGCCCCGGCGACACTGAGCAGCAACTAACACGGCTCCAGATGCGGGACTGGGACACATCCAAACTGCACGGCTGCATTAGTGGTCGCTCGACCTTTCCTAAAAACTGAAAACATACAATTTTTTAATGGAAAACTAATTATCAAATGCTTCCTTAGTAGGGCTGTCTTTCTTGGGGGGAAACTCCAACAACAATAGTGAGTTTTGTGTTGAAATATGGAACGTAATCAAGTTAAAGAGAAAATGAAGTGAAATTCATCAGTTATACAGTTGGGGGTGGGGAGCAGGGTCGGGGGGTTATACTGGGGATTTTGGTGGTGGAATATGGGCACTGGTGAAGGGATGGTATTTGAATATTGTATAACTGAGACATAAGCCTGAGAACTTTGTAACTTTCCACATGGTGATAAAATAAAAATAAAAAATTATTTAGAAAACCTGAAAGGAAAGAGAGAGAACATGTGTTCAGCAGAGAACATGGATTTCTTCAGAGTGGAAAAAGTGGGGAAAGATACATGTTCAAGAGAACAGAGGATTGAAATAAGCAAACCTTGAATTGATGTCGGTGGGCTCAGTTGATGCGGGGAGGAGAAAGATGGTCACTTTCTTCAGATCTACCTTTGCCACCCGGGTCCCAGGGGTACTGGGTTCTTGTCTCACCTCGCAGAAAATAATTTCAGTAGACAAGCAGTGAAGTGAACCAGATTTTATCTGGGGGCTTTGAAGGAAAGGAGGAAGAGAAAGTGAGAGAGTGGAGAGTAACTCACTCAAGAGAGAGCCTGGGCTTCTCCAAGGGCAGAGACAGTCCATACACATACCCAGCATTAGATAGGAAAGCTGAAAGTACAAATCTCAAGAGGGGAGATGCGGGTGACACATGTGCTTGGGCACCACTTACACTCAGCCACGTGGGCACAAGCAGTTCATGGGTTCAGCCACCATATGCATGCCCTTCCTTTGTTCAAGATGGCTTTTATAGGGTTTTTCCAAGCTGCCCCCTGGTAGTACTTCTACCTAGGTCAAAGTCTGTTGTTAAGGTTACCAAGGGGTTGGAAGTGATGATGGTCTTCTTTGAAATTCCTTTCTTGGCCTTTTGTTTCTGCTGGAGCTTCTCTGAGTCAGTTGCTGAGAGGTAAGGGTCTTATCAGATCTTAGTTCCTGTTTTCTGCCTGGTTGGCCTTCACAGCTTCAGAGCTTTTACTTTCCAGGAAATTTACTTCCATTGCCTTGGGAGGGGCCTCCCTATCTGCCTGTCTGCCTATATAAAAATGACTTGGGAGGAGGGTCTATGTAAGTCTTCCAATAGTATTGGCCTGAAGATTTTTGCACACATAAAAGTTAATCTTTGTGTTGTCACAGAAAAAGCCTAGCGTTTTATTGATGAAGTTTCATAATGTTATTGCTGGCACAGTTGATGGTCTTTTCATAATCTCATAATGACCTTCAGATTTTTCTGTAACTTCTCCTTTTCTGATGGGCAAGCTCTTCTCTGAGATTTATGCATCTGGGTAGTACCTATGTTTCTTCATCTCCAAAGAGCTCAGGATTTGCAGCTGAAAGGGTCATTCATGCCTCTGGGCTACTTCAGGGCTGGGAAATATTGTCTTAAATTTTATTATTTTCCAAAAGCTCATTACCAGGACCCCTCTAACCTACCTGCCTGCAACATTTTCCCCCTTAACTCTTTAAGGTATGCATGGGTGAAGATCTGTCTTCTATATTGTCTTTATGCTGGCAAATAGATGCATATCTTGTATATATAAGGAAGTGGAATCTCATGCTAATTTGGTATTAAATGGAACACAGGCAGTGGTTTATTGAGTTTACTAGTTGTCAGTCTGAAAGACAAATTAGTTGGATTAGACAACTTCTAAAAACAATAAACCCTGAGGGAGAAAAGCTTACCCTGGCCAAGGAGAGCAGAGGGTTTAAAGAAAAAAAAAATAGCCATCGCATCAGCTTTTGTTCTTTTCTTTTGCAAACTGATAAAAGTATTAGTTTTGAGACTTGAATAATACAGCTGGTATGGTGTTTGCCTGCACAAGGCCAACTAAGATTTGCTCCCAGGCATCTTATATGGTCTCCTGAGCCCTCCAGAACCAATTCCTGGTAGCAGAGCCAGGAGTAATCCCGGAGCACGTATGGGTGTGGCCCAAAAACAAAACCAAAAAGGTGCTCATTTCTGTTTTTCTAGAAATCTGTAAAAAAAAATAAGTAAAAGTTCAAAGTTAAAAGACACATAACTTAGGTTTTATTTTTACTTAGTTACAACTTTGCTTTTAGTTGTAGGTTTTTTTCAAGAGAAGTTGTAAGTCTTTGGTGGATTCACCTCAACAGTTTGATTCACTTTGTCAGAGTCTGCTCCCTGGACAACATGGCTGGGGCTGATTTTATACTGAAGTGATGAATCCAACTAGAAATTCCAGTAAGTTTCACAAGAGTGGAGTGCTTAAGATAAGGACTTGATGAAGTCCTTTCCATTTAGACAATAGTTGCTTGGAAGGAGTAAATCCAGTTTTCCAGGTTTTTAGTAAGATCCAACGACCAAGCTAAAATTGGGTTGGGGTTAATTTTTTATTTGGTGAGTTAAAACAGCATCCCTAGACTTTTGAATTGCTTGCTCTAAATTAATAGCATAGTTAATTTTAAACTAAGCCCAATCATTTGCCCTTTTCCCCAAATTTACTCATTTTTTTCTTTCAGAGTCCAGATAAATATCACTATTTCCCAGAATCCTTCCCTAACTTCATAATGATGTTGGTGGGTCCCCATGGGTGGCTTATGTGAAGCAGGAAGGAGAGAGATGGTCACTTACTCCCGATCTGCCTCAGCTACCCAAGACCCAGCTGGGAAGATTAGGACAGGTAAAGTTCATGATGATCCCCTGCTCAGCACGAGCCAGAGCCCCGCCAGTCCCACCAGGTATCTATCCAGCCACACCTAATGTCAGCTTGGTCATCTTGGCCCAGGAGATGATCCCCGCCACCCGATATCTTGGGGAGCCACGAATTTAGATTACGATGAGAAATTGCTTTTTGCAGGAAAGAAAAGTCCGTCCTAGACCTTGTCCAGGGTTACCAGGTTCTTGCCTTGCTTCACAGAAGAGAATTTCAGAAATAGACAAGCAATGAAATAAGATAGATTTTATTTGGAGGTTTTTGAAAGTGAGGGGTTAGGAGGGAGAGAAGGAGAGAAAGAGAGAGAAGGAGAGAAAGAAAAAAGAAGAGAGAAAAGGAGGAAGAGGAAGAGAGAGGGAGAGAAACGGAGAGAAATGGAGAGAGGGGGAGAGAGAGTAAAGTGCTCAAGGGAGAACATAGGTTCTCAAAGAGCGGATAGAGCTCCTACACATACCCCGGCACTAGATAGCCACACATGGATGACTCGGGCAGCATATGTGTGCCCTTCCTTTGTTCAAGGTAGTTTTTATAGGGTTTCTCCAAGCCACCCCCACATGGAGCAAGTTCACTGCTAGGATTGTTGCGAAGTGGTAGAGCTGGGAGTGGTCTTCTTTGAAACTCCTTTTCTTGACTCTTCTCTTGGCGGATGGGTCCAGCCTTCTCTGGTTTGAGCTAGTTGAGGGTTAATCAGATCAAAGAAAAAAATCGAGGGTTCTCAAGTAATTCCCTTCAGGTCCTTTCTGTAGGTACCAGTCTGTCTTCTCAGAGTCAGCTGATGGAGAAGGTCTCATCAGGTTTTGTTTTCTGTGTCTAAAACGTGGGTCATGCTTAGGACTGGTGGCTTTATTACTTCCCAGAAATTTCATTGCCATGATGTGTTTGTGTGTGAGGTAGGGGTTGAGGTGGGGGGTAGCTTCCCTAATCTACCTGCTTACATCACTAATACTGAGTTATATGCATTGCATTTGGTGGATATTCTATTAGCATTTTTAGACTCCATAATAATTGTTTATTTGTTCATTGCCATGCTCAACCGCAAGCTTATTAGGAGCAAAAACTATCAACTTGAACTTAACACACAAGTCACTTGAGCATAGAATCTGATACATATTCACTGTATCACTGTAATCCTGTTGATCATTGATTTGCTTGAGTGGGCTCCAGTAACATCTCCATTTGTCCTAGCCCTGAGATTTTAGCAGCCTCTCTTTACTCATTCTTCCCAGCAGTGGCGCATTGGAGGCTATTTCAGGGTAAGGGGATGAGACCCATCATTTTTACTGTATTTGGCATATCAAAGACACCATGAAGAACTTGCCAGAGTCTGCCTTGCGGGCAGGATGCTCTCGGTGCCTTGCTAGGTTCTCTGAGAGGGAGAAGTAGGCTATAAGAGGTCTTCCAGAAGCATTGTTTTATAGTCTATGGATCTTGGCTGTTGATGGGATTACACAGCACCAAGGGCAGTGTGTGGGTGTGGCTGCCAAGCTGCTGGAAAATGGGGGGTCTGGGTGGAGGAGGCCCAGTCCCAATTAGAGCAGGCTTGGAGATCTCAGCCCCGGGTCCCGCACACCTGGGTTCTTCTGCCGGTTCCTTCACGCATGAGGTTCATCCAAACGTGTGGAGAGGGGCCTTGAGTATGGCTGTGGCTGGGTTCCAGAGGTCTTTGGCTGCTGGGGCTCTGCTCGGGGCAGGGAGGGAAACTCAACCCGCCTCACTTCAAAGAGCCTCAGTTAAAACAGCCAGGTATGGGGACAAGAGACTCTGATACATATTATATACCTATTTTGAAAGAAAAGAGCAATCTGAATAGGGAAAGTAGAGATTGCATAAAACGCATGGATTGTAAGTATCTGGAGTGTTAGTGATAAAGTAAAACTGGAAAACTCATGTCTTTCTGGGGTCTATAACACAAAAGAGCCAAAGGAATAAACAGCTATATAAAGAATGGAATAAAATTTTCTTTCTCCAGGTGTTAGATTGAAACAAAGAATCACATAAGTCCAGCAAGTACAATTCTCTTCAAAGAAAAAACCAGTATCATTAGTAATATTTCATGTGTTCCCTGTTTCAATGAGACAAAATCTAGTAGAACACTAATTCTTTCCAAGTAAACAGTATTTATTTATTTATTTTTAAATTTTTTATTGAGTCACCATGTGGAAAGTTACAAAGTTTTCAGGTTTAAATCTCAGTTATACAATGCTCGAATACCCATCCCTTCACCAGTGCTCATATTCCACCACCAAGAATCCCAGTATAGCTCCACCCCGCCCCCCCACACCCCTAACCCCCCCACGCCCCTAGCCCCCCCACCCTTAGCCCCCCCCCGCCTGTGTAACTAATAAATTTCACTTTACTTTCACTTTGATTGCATACAATATTTCAACAAAACTCACTATTATTGTTTGGAGAGTCTCTCCCCTAAAGTCAGACCTGCTGAAAAGGAAGCAAGGAAGCATTAGATAATGTGTTTTCCATTGCTGAGGATGAAGAGGTATGAGGTCGAGTGACCACACTTAGTGGCCTCTCAGTTTTGGGTTTCTGTATTTTAGTATTTTAGTAACTAAGTCCAGAGAGATATCTGCCAGAAGTTGCATCGTTGCCAACTTGTACTTCTCAGTTATATTATATTCCACATATGAGTGCAATCTTTTTTGTCTGTCTCTTTCTTTCTGACTCATTTCACTCAACATGATACTTTCCATGTTCATCCATTTATATGCAAATTTCATGACTTCATGTTTTCTGACAGCTACATAGTATTCCATTGTGTAGATGTGCCAGAGTTTCTTATCCCCTGCTCCTGGATTGGAAGAATTAGTATTGTCAAAATGGCAATTCTCCCCAAAGCATTGTACAAATTCAATGATCCCTATAGGGATACCCTTGTCATTCTTCAAAGAAATGGAGCAAGCGCTCCTGAAATTCATATGGAACAATAAGCCCCCACGAATAGATAAAGCAATTCTTGGGAAAAAAAAATGGGAGGAATCAACCTCCCCAACTTCCAACTCAACTACAAAGCGGTAGTCATTAAAACAGCTTGGTACTGGAACAAAGGCAGAGCGGCAGACCAATGGAACAGGGTTGAATACTCTGACACATCCCCCCAAATATATGACCACCTAATCTTTGATAAGGGAGCAAAAAAGGCGAAGTGAAGCAAGGAAAGCATGTTTAACAAATTGTGCTGGCAAAACTGGACAGCTACATGCAAAAAAATGGGCTTAGACCTCCACCTATCACCATGTACAAAAGTCAGATCAAAATGGATTAAGGACCTCAACATCAGACCAGAATCCCTAAGGTACATTGAAGACAAGGTCGGCAAAACCCTTCACGACATTGAAGCCAAAAGTATCGTCAAAGCTGACACGCCACTGGCCAAGCAAGTGAAAACAGAGATAAGTAAATGGGACTATCTCAAACTAAGAAGCTTCTGCACCTCAAGAGAAACAGTGACCAAAGTACAAAGACAATCTACAGAATGGGAAAGGATATTTATGCAGTACCCATCCAATAAAGGGTTGATAACAAGGATATACAATGCACTGGTTGAACTCCACAAGAAGAAAACTGCCAACCCGATCAAAAAATGGGGTGATGAAATGAACAGAGACTTTCCTAAAGAAGAAATCCGAATGGCTCAGAGGCACATGAGAAAATGTTCCACATCACTAATCATCAGGGAAATGCAGATCAAAACAACCATGAGATATCATCTCACACCACAGAGACTGGCCCACATCCCAAAAAACAAAAGCAACCGGTGTTGGCGTGGATGCGGGGAGAAAGGGACTCTTCTTCACTGCTGGTGGGAATGCTCACTGGTTCAGCCCTTTTGGAAAACAATATGGACGATTCTCAAAAAATTAGAAGTTGAGCTTCCATTTGACCCAGCAATACCACTCCTGGGAATATATCCCGGAGAGGCAAAACGGTATAGTAGAGATGGCATATGTATTTCTATGTTCATTGCAGCACTGTTTACAATAGCCAGAATCTGGAAAAAACCAGAGTGCCCCAAAACAGATGACTGGTTAATGTAAACAGTATTTAAATGCTATACCCCATGAACACCCCATGAATAGCCATGGATTTGTGTCATGTCCCAAATTCTCCCCGATAACTTTTGGTTTTCACAGGGAAATATTACTAATTGGTAAACAATAATCAATATTCCTATATATTAACCAATATCAGTCAATTGATGGAAATTATACACAATTTCCCAAAATAATTTAGGATTATTTTCCCAGAAAGACATTCTAGCTATTTATAAGTGCCTTTATAGGACCCAGATCCCATATGTGAATTAAAAAATATATATATATGTATGTATATATGTATATATAGGACCAAAGTGATAGCACAGTGGGTAAGGCATTTGCCTTGCACACGGCCGGCCTGGGTTCGATTCCTCCGCCCCTCCTGGAGAGACTGGCAAGCTACCGAAAGTATCCTGCCTGCATGAGCAGAGCCTGGCTAGCTACACGTGGCATATTTGATATGTCAAAAACAGTAATGATAGGTCTCATTCTTCTGACCCTGAAAGAGACTCCAATCCTTGGGAAAGACGAGTAAAGACAGGCTGTTAAAATCTCAGGGATGGGAAGAATAGAGATGTTACTGGTTCTAGCTCAAGTAAATCAACAAACAATGGGATGACAGTGATACAGTGATGCAGTGATATGTATGTATATATATGCAGTGTATGTATATATACTGTATATATGTATGTATATATACAGTGATATGTATGTATATATACATATATATGTATATATACACATATATATATGTATGTGTATGTGTCTGTGTGTATGTATGTAAATTCCTTTGCCACATTTTGTATCTACTACCAAAAAAGTGACCCCATACTTACAGGTAACAATAACAAACTCTATTATCTTAGCATTTCTGTATCATATAAAGTTGCAAGAGGTAAGTGGCTTACAGAATTGTTCTGCCTAAGTGTCTCTTACAAAGTCAAAGATAAATTACAGTTATGCTACCGTTACTCAAAAGCTTAAGGGGCTAGGGGATTCATTATCAAGATGACTCAATTGTCTTTGGTCACAGTTCCATGAGGGCTATCAGCAAGTCATCTTTATTCCTTGTGATAAGGACCTCTTCATTGTGCTCTCATATTCTATGACAATTCTGAGTGTAGAAGATGCTAGAAGCATCAAGTAGTAAGGAAGCACAAGGTTGTGTTATGATTTATTGTTGAAAATGACATATAGTCATTTCTACTATGTCTAACTCCATAAAAGCAGATCATTAAATTTTTCACATAATGAAGAGGAGTTAAATTAAGTACCACTGCTCAAAAGGTGATATATCAAAAAACTTGTAGACATATATTTTTAAATATATATATATATATATATATATATATATATAAACATCCATCGATCCTTTCCAACATCCATCTCTTCACCAGTGTACATTTCCCAGCACCAGTGTCCCCAGTTTCCCTCCCACCCTGCCTTTATGTAAGCACTTACCTTCTCTCCACCGCCACCCCCTTTCCTCCTTTGGGCATTGTGGTTTGCAACAAAGATACTGAAAGGTTATCAGGTTATTGTGTATACCCCTTCACTTACTTTTAACTCTCAGTTCTTGTCCAGCATGATCATTTCCAACTATTATTGTCATACTGGTCCTTTCACTATCTTACGTACGTTCTGCCGCCAATACACTTATGGCAGATTCTGACCATTGACCAGTCCTCCTAACCTCTGATTTCCCTAGCCTTGGATATTAGTCTTCTACTATATATAAAGTAGCACTGTAGCACTGTTGTCCTGTTGTTCATCTATTCACTCGTGTGAGCACCAGTAACATCTCTGTTGTGAGACTTGTTGTTACTGTTTTTGGCATATCAAATACGCCATGGGTTGCTTGCCAGACCTACCCACTGTGCTATTACTCCAGTCCTGGAGAGATCGAACATGGGTCAGCCCACATGCCAGGCAAATGCCCTACCCGAAGTGCTATCACTCCAGTCCTGGAGCGATACAGACTGGAGTGATAGCACAGCTGGTAGGGCATTCGGCCATCTTGGATTTGATTCTTCCATCCCTCTTGGAGAGCCCGGCAAGATACTAAGAGTATCCCACCCGCACAGAAGAGCCTGGCAAGCTACCCGGGGAATATTCGATATGCCAAAAACAGTAACAAGTCTCACAATGGAGACATTACTGGTGCCCACTTGAGCAAATCGATGAACAAAGGGACGACAGTGCTACAATGTTATTGACTAATATATATTAAACACAAATAAATGCAGTCATTCTATATCTGTTCCTCAGCTTATGACTCATTTGACTCATATTTTCATGTACCCTCTGGAAATTCAAATTTTATCTTGAAGAAAATTTCTGTTCATTTTTCTCCCAATTTTTTATGAGGTTGGGTTTATTTTTCCCATAAAGTTCTTCCAGTGTCTTCTATATCTTTGATATTATTTCTTATCAGAAAGGCATTGGGTGCCTTTTGTGTGTTGGTCATTGTTTCTTTTGAGGTGCAGAAGCTTCTTAATTTAATGTAGTCCCATTTGTTTATTTTTGCTTCCACTTCCTTAGTCAGTGGCGTTTCATCTTTAAAGATACCTTTAACTTCAAAATCATGGAGGGTTTTGCCAACATTTTCTTCCATATAGCTTATGGATTTGGTATAGACACATTTTTAAAACAACACATATGGTGAATCTTAAAACAATATTACTTTTTTTTTATTTACACAAACATATAGCATTTCAGTTTAATTGTTAGCTTTTAGGATGAAGCTACGATGTGGTAGGTAACAAGTTCTATGGGATGTGGCTACAAAACAAATAAAATTCTATGGTAACATGTAAACTCTAAAAATGATATTTAGAATAAGCTTCTCTAAAGTATATGTCTGCCTCTATTTGAATGGAGTTACATAAGAACAAAGGTTTTTCTATCCTCAGACCAAGAAAAGACTTAAACAAAAGCAAAGCAAGATTTTATTCAGTTAACCATCCATCTCTCTTTCACTTCACAGAGTTAAAAATATCTTGATGACTGTAGTCTTTTGTTTTTCTAATTTTTTTACTATTTATTTATTTATTATTAGTGAATCACCGTAAGGGTACAGTTACAGATTTACATACATATTCTCCTGCTTCTGATTCCATCATACAATGCTCAAGAACTCATCCCTCCACCAGTGCCTATTCTCCACCACCGATGGTCCCAGTATCTCCCTGACCCCCTGTCCCATACCCCCACCCCACCTCACCCCTGTGGCAGGGCATTCCTTGTATTCTCTTTCTCCTTTTGGGTGTTGTGGTTTGCAATAGGGGTATTGAGTGGCCATCGTGTTCAATCTATAGTCTGTCTACTTTCAGCTCGCATCTCCCATTCTGAACCGGTCCTCCAACCACAATTTACTTGGTGTTCCCTTCTCTATCTGAACTGCTTTTTCCTTCAGCAGATGAGGCCAGCTTCCAAGTCATGGAATAAATCTCCTGGTACTTATTTCTACTATTCTTGGGTGTTAGTCTCCTATTCTGTTATTTTATATTCCGTAGATGAGTGCAATCTTTCTATGTCTGTCTCTCTCTTTCTGACTCATTTCACTTAGCATGATACTTTCCATGTTGACCCACATATAAGCAAAGTTCATGACTTCATCTTTTCTAACAGCTGCATAGTATTGCATTGTGTAGATATATCAAAGTTTCTTTAACCAGTCATCTGTTTTCGGGCACTTGGGTTTTTTCCAGATTCTGGCTATTGTAAACAGTGCTGCAATGAACATATAAGTGCAGATGTCATTTCAACTATACTTTTTTGCCTCTCCGGGATATATTCCCAGAAGTGGTATCGCTGGGTCAAATGGGAGCTCAATTTCTAATTTTTTGAGAATCATCCACATTGTTTTCCAAAAGGGCTGAACCAGTTGGCATTCCCACCAGCAGTGTAGAAGGGTCCCTTTCTCCCCACATCCACGCCAACAGCAGTTGCTTTTGTTCTTTTGGATATGTGCCAGTCTCTGTGTTGTGAGGTGATATCTCATAGTTGTTTTGATCTGCATCTCCCTGATGATCAGTGAAGAGCATTTTTTCATGTGTCTTTTGTCCATTCATATTTCTTCCTTGAGAAAGTTTCTGTTCATTTCTTCGCCCAATTTTCTGATGGGGTTGGATGTTTTCTTCTTATAGAGTTCAACTGGTGCCTTATATACCCTTGATATAAGCCCCTTATTAGATGGGTATTCAGTGATTATCCTTTCCCATTCTGTAGATTGTCTTTGTATTCTGGTCACTGTATCTTTTGTGGTGCAGAAGCTTCTTAGTTTAATATTGTCCCACTTGTTTATCTCTGTTTCCATTTGGTTGATCAGTTGGGTGTCATCTTTTTTTTCTTTAAATTAGAATTCATTTATTTTTTAATTTATTCATTAATTTTTAAATTTTTTTAATTGAATCACCATGTGGAAAGTTACAAAGCTTTCAGGTTTAAGTCTCAGTTATACAATGCTCAAACACCTATCCCTTCGCCAGTGCACATATTCCACCACCAAGAATCAGAGTAAACCTCCCCCCACCCCCCCACCTCTCCAGCCCCCCATCCCACCTGTGCAGCTGATAAATTTCACTTTACTTTCACTTTACTTTGATTACATTCAATATTTCAACAAAAAACTCACTATTATTGTTTGGAGTTTCTCCCCCTAAAGTTGGACCTGCTGAAAAGGAAGCATTTGATAATTTGTTTTCCATTGCTGAAAATGAAAAAATATGAGGTTGAGCGGCCGCAATAGTGGCCGCATGGTGCTCAAAGACAGATGACTGGTTAAAGAAACTTTGGTACATCTACACAATGGAATACTATGCATCTGTCAGAAAAGATGAAGTCCTGAAATTTGCATATAAGTGGATCAACATGGAAAGTATCATGTTGAGTGAAATGAGTTGGAAAGAAAGAGACAGACATAGAAAGATTGCACTCATATATGGAATATAAAGTAGCAGAGAGGTACGAGCTTGCAATGATGCAATTTCTGGCAGAAATTTCTCTGGACTTAGTTGCTAAAATACTAAAATATAGAAATGCGTGTCATCTTTGAAGATACCTTTAGCTTCAATTTTGTGGAGGGTTTTGCCAACTTTATCTTCAATGTACCTTATTGATGTGGTCTGATGTCGAGGTCTTTAATCCATTTTTATCTGGCTTTTGTGCATGGTGTCATATAGAGGCCTAAGCCCATTCTTTTGCATGTGATTGTCCAGTTATGCCAGCACCATTTGTTAAAGAAGCTTTTCTTAATCCACTTCACATTTCTTGTTCCCTTATCAAAGATCAGATGATCATACATTTGGGGTTGTGTGTAGGGTTATTCCACCCTGTTCCATTGGTCTGCGGCTCTGCCTTTGTGTGACTGTAGTCTTTTGAAAGTGAGCTATACACAAAATGAAAAGTAAACTAAATGAGAGTTCCCATGACCAGTTATGGGGAGAGATATGTGTTCAAGGTAGACTCCCTTCCCCCTTTCTAAGTGTTTAACTGTTTCTTTATGTTTTAAATATAGTACTTCTGAAATAAACCCAAATAAAAAATCAAGTTTATGTTTATGATAGTGTTTATTTCCTTTAGATTAAATTCAATTTTCCATCAAGTGACTCCGTATTCTAAGCCTAGAGGAATCTTGGTTTGAAGGATGATTTGGGAAACAATGGGATCACATGTAAATACATTGTAAAGCCCGGGAATTTTGGTCTACCTAAATAGCATAGTGGATAGGAAGTTTGCCTTGCACGCGGTCGACCCAGGTTCGGTTCCTCTGGCCCTCTCGGAGAGCCCGGCAAGTTACTGAGCATATCTCGTCACACAGCAAAGCCTGGCAAGCTACCCTTGGCATATTCGATATGCCAAAAAACAGTAACAGCAAGTCTCAGAATGGAGATGTTACTGGTGCCCGCTGGAGCAAAATAATGAGCAACAGAATGACAGTGATACAGTGATACAGACCTCTTATAGTGGAGATTTTTCATTATGGTGCCCTTCCATCTCCTCATTGCCCACTTCTCATACTCTTCCCTTACCCTTCCTTTCCTCTGTCACCTTTCATTTTACTAGGAATCAAGATTTCAGTGTGCAATGTCCAGCAGAGGTAGGGACACTAAAGTTTCAGAAACAATGCTTTTACATGATCTCAGTCTATCTCTTTCATCTTGGCTATACAAACTAAGCTTAATAACCTGCTATTTAGCTTGTCTCTCGAATTATAAAACCTTTTCAAACTCGCTGCAGGGGGCAATCCTGGTTAAAGACACTTATAACTGACTGCAAGTATGGCACCTCTTTTGTTCTCCCCACAACCTCTTTCTTGGGTCTTCCAATCTTCAATAGTACTAAGCAGGTGAGATTTTCACCAATGTCTTCTGGGTACTCTAGAAAACATAAGTGACTGGAGGATTATCTGGCTTTATATAATGCATCTACTCTAATGTCAAATTTTCTAAGACAGATTCTTTCCCTCTCCATGTGCCAGTTTCTGACTCTTCCAAAACTTTAATTAAACTAGGAGGCCTTCATTTGTTTCAGCATCCAAGAAATCAGATGTTTCCAAGTCCATTCTAGCAGCAAATTGCATCATAGAGAATCCTTGTCAGGGTATTGACTCTCATGTCCCAAGAAAGTGCTTTTATATTGACAAACCCTCTGAAATGGAACTTCTTTCCTTGATTCAGCATTATTTTTCTTTGTAATCAATTCCTACCCCTTCCCTTAGTTGTTATTGATGATGATAATGGTACTTTTGCAGTGACCATCATTGCACCTGTGCCTGGCGATGGTACTCACTGTCACACATCAGCGTGTGGTGTTCACAGACTTCACTGCTGTCCTTCAGTTGTAGTATTTGCATATAAATTTGCCTGGATTGACACTCTCAGATGAAGAATGAAAGTCAGAGTTGCATGTTTGCCAGAGTCCCTGCAGTGGACAGATACATGCTCATCAGAGATCACACTTCCTTGAGATGGGAGTCACCCATCTCTTTTCCAGTAGTGTTTGCCAGAGATAAAACCCCTCACTGTAGTTCTTACAGAAACCTGGTTGTGGTGCAACAAGATATTACTTGTTGCAATAGCAAGAGTTGCAGACTATTTGAAGCTGTTTGGCACATGTGAAACACTAGGGATTTTAACTAATGACCATATGCTTGCAAGGTAGTTTCTCTTAGAACCTGCACGATTCTTCTGGGTCCATGGTTCAACATTAATACGATTGAGATCCTAGTATGTTCTGTTACACTGCTTCCTAGTATGTATACTTGGCATGAAATGCTCTTGCCTATCATTAGTGCTCTTAAGACTGCTAACCAAATGCTTTTGAGAATTTAGTTATTGGTCTTGGAGAGGAGTAGAAAGGAGCACAAACCCTGAAAGTTTCTTTGTTGTGTTCCTAAGTCATCCCAGTTCTTTTGCTTTGTTTTTAAGTAAGAGAAAAGCATTTGTCTTCACTTGAAACGAATGGTATACCTTTTGGGCCTCTAGCATTCAAAAGAACACTTGAGCAAAAAATTTTCAATGAATAAAATCGGATGCCTCTACCTCACATCTCAGGTCCTGTTAAAGCTCAGAAAATGGCCTTGGTTGACAGATACAGATTCTCTCTATCTCTACTTTAGAACTCTTACCTTTTTATTTGGCTTTTGTAACTGGTTACTGAAAACTGTTTTCCAGGAAGTCTTCTACTTTTTACAACAGGCCTTAAATTGGTGGTCATTCACCCTCATGGAAGTGAGCAAGCCTTAATGACTTCATCCCACACATACTCTTCTTGTAACCTTTCATACCCTTTGGACTTCGTTTTGTATGTTTCTTTATATAAAGTATTTTCTTATATGGTGTGTATAAAGTTATACCAGGAGTAAGTCATGGGCAAATTGAAAAGAACACATACCAGGTTTTCTGGAAAGAGATCATTGAAGTCTACAACACAGGCTCATGGAAACAGAAATTGTTATTTCAAGATTTACACCATAAGCAGATGTCCATCATTAATCTTCTTGTGCCAGCCAACATCCACATACCTGGATCCTTTCCTAATACCCATTGTCTTGTTAGCCATTTTTTCCTGTACAAACTTCAAACCCTAGCCTCAGAGTAAGACAGTCCGGGAGGATCAATAAATCTGTCATCTTCTCAGATGGCTAACACCTGAGTAAACCTATTTTCTCACAGCAACTTGTGTTCCGTCTACTACTGGCTTTTAAGTACCAGTCAACTGGACTTTGGAATCCTAACTGTCATTAACTTTTTTTGCAGTGCTCGAATGCCTTAGAAAAGAGCTGTGTACCTTTGTCATTTTTTTCAATACCAATTATCCCTCTCAAAGCATTTTGCAACTTCCACTCTTTCTCATCCCCTCCTCCCCTGCCCCACTTCAAACTTAAAAGGGCTCTCTGGGTGAAGAAAAACTAAAATAGACTTGGCTGAAGCTTATACTTTGGAGGTTGACACAGCTTCTCCCTGGAAGAAATCACCTTTTTAACATTTGTTAGGCTCTGTCTGCATCAAGACAGATCCTTTGGAACGTTTTGTGTTGATAAGGACCCAAAGTTCTTGGGTAGACAGTACTAGGGAGTCGAAAATATGCAATGAAGTCCTCAACATCTACCCATCTTCCTCTAAATACAAATTTTATTTATTTATTTATTTATTTACTTACTTACTTATCTATATATTTTTTATTAGTGAATTACCCTGAGGTACAGTTACAGGCTTACAAACTTTTCTGCTTGTGTTTCAGTCATACAATGATCGAGTACCCATCCCTCTACGAGTGCCCATTTTCCACCACCAATGGTCCCAGCATCCCTCCCACCACCCCCACCACATCCCCTCCACCCCGCCCCACCTCTGTGGCAGTATATTCCCTTTTGCTCCCTCTCTCCTTTTGGGTTTTGTGGTTTACAATAGAGATATTGAGAGGCCATCCTGTTTGGTCTATAGTCTACTTTTGGCATGCATCTTTCAATTGAATGTGTCCTCCCAACATTCTTTACTTGGTGTTCCCTTCTCTGTCTGAGCTGCCTTTTCCTCCAGCATGTGAGACCAGTTTCCAAGCCATGGAGCCGACTTCCTGGTCCTTATCTCTACTACTCTTGGATATTAGTCTCCCATTCTGTTACTTTATATTCCACAGATGACTGCAATCTTTCTATGCCTGTCCCTCTTTTTCTGACTCATTTCACTTAACAGTATACTTTCCATGTTGATGCACTGATATGCAAATTTCATGACTTCATCTTTTTCTAACAGATTGCATAGTATTCTACAGTAGATGTACCAAAGTTTCTTTAAGCAGTCATCTGTTCTCGGGCACTCAGGTTTTTTTCCAGATTTTGGCTATTGTAAACAGTGCAGCAATGAACATACAAGTGTAGATGTCCTTTTGCCTATACTTTTTTTGCCTCTCTGGGATATATTCCCAGGAGTTGTATTGCTCAGTCAAAAGGGAGCTCAATTTCTAAATTTTTGAGAATCCTCCATACTGTTTTCCAAAAGGGCTGAGCTAGTTGGCATTCCCACCAGCAGTGATGGAGAGTCCCTTTCTCCTCACATCCGCACCAACACAGATTGCTTTTGTTCTTTTGGGTGTGGGTCAGTCTCTGTGGTGTGAGATGATATCTCATTGTTGTTTTGATCTGCATCTTCCTGATGATTAGTGATGTAGTGAGCATTTTCTCATGTGCGTTTTAGCCATCTGGATTTCTTCTTTGAAAAAGTTTCTGTTCATTTGATCACCACATTTTTTGATGAGTTTGGATATTTTCTTTTTGTGGAATTCAACCAGTGCTTTGTAAATAGTAATTTTAAAAATACACTCCTGATGACATTTTTTTCACCATTTTCTGGATTACTAAAGTATATCCAGGGTGTTCCCCAATTGCATTTTATATCCTCACTGTTCTCTTTCGTTAATCTTTATGAGTCTTCTGGAAAACTTGAATATATTATTAAGTCATTTTGGCTTTTCTGGGCTTAAAGTTCTACTTCCTCTCTTCAAAGCTTTTTCTCCAGTCTGGGTTGGTGGACATACTTCCCAACTTAAATGTTTTCATTGCCAGTAAAGCCCCTTCTATTCATTTGTTCCTATAGTATTTTGGATGACTCCCCAAGCCTCTCAATGGTAACATATTTCACCTGCTGCTGAATTTATTTTCATTTGTATCCCTTACTTTTCAGTACTGATGAAAATCAACAATAATCTTGTATAGCACAGGTTATAAGATTTTCATTATTAGCTAGGCACTTTCAGAGTGCTAACTCAAGCAACTTCTGTCACCTATAAATATTTTATATTAAGTACCTCAAGAAAACCAAATCTGAAACAGGTGTTCACGTATAAGTAATTTACTAGCAATTCACTATGGAACTCTAGCTTCAGGTTGGGAGTGGTATGAGTTGAAGGAACAGCTACTGCAATACTGCACAGTTGCATCAGAGCTCAACATCCCCAAGAGTACATTGGATCTGGAATAAGACATTCTAAGTTATTCTGAAATAGGCTATAACCCTATTTTAACCAATCACTTATATTGTCCTATCTTTTCCTGCTAGGGATCCAACTCTGGGAAGTAGATTATTTTTTTTAGTAGAGAACTCTTGAGATATTAGGCAAATGCATTTAGCTGCAGGGAAAATTGATGTTCAATGGAAAGAAGGAGAGAAGATGATTTGGGTAATAAATTACTACATCTACTAAACTATGCTTCCTGTACAGGCACAAAAAAAACCACCTTGAAAGTTAAAAAGCAAATAAAGATGCCTTGTAAATAAAGCATAATGTAACGTAGACATAGACAGTGTGTGATTGTTTGTATGTGTCTGTGTTTCTGTGTGTGTATGAATATTAGCAAATAATTTATTTGGTCTGTAATTTTTAAAATGCAATAAAAGGATATAAGTTAGAGGTATAATGAGCACAACTAGAAGCCAATTTACCAAAATAAACCTGTTACTAGACAATGGAATTTGAGCTCTATCAATAATCAATAGAATATTTGAGGTGAAGATAGACATTTTCAACTTAAAGATAACAGAATATATGGTACTTTTATAGTTTATTGATTGTTCAATTTCTCTTTGTAAACATGACACATACTTTTATGCGTTTAAATGTGATTTCCAATAATTTTACCTCTTCTATTTCTCCTTTTTTCTGTAATTAGAAACAGTCAGCACTCCCTTTAATAGAAAAAAAACCCTAAAGACTTGGTTGCCTTTTTAAAATGGATCTACATAGAAATAGTCTACTAGGAACAATATACTTGACAGTTTTGAATAAGCAATAACATGGGATGACTTTCACATTGCTTTTCAATTATATGAGAAGTATAAAAAACATTACTTGAGTCATTAAAGTTAGAATGAACACAGGGGAATTTACTCCATGCAGAAAATGTTTTCGTTGGCAGAAGCTGAAACAGTTGATCTCATAATTATGTAACTGCTCATTTACATTTAGCTAAATTTTATTTAAATTAATATGACTCTTGAATTTTCCTCTACATACCAACATCTAAAGACATTTGGTAGCTACATAGTGTAATTGAAGAGGGCAGTTATTGAATTTCTGTCTTGTGATTTTGTTTTTAGCTCAGGATGTGATGATACAATATCCTATAGTTCCACCTCTGCTTAACTTAGGAATACCATGGCAATCAGCAGTTTCTAAAAAATGTTTACTAAGTGCTTTAAAAAATGAAGTAGTATTTCAACATTAAGTGTACTAAACAATGCCAGCAGAATTACTTTCTCATTTGCCGTTTCTTATAACTACTATTTCTCTGCTATCTTTATACGAAAACAAAACATATCCATACATTCTGGGATAAGGTTCTCAGGTTTGCCTCTTTCCAGATCTGCTCCTAATGGGATGATAATGTTTTTAGGATATTAAAAATTTTAAGTCATACCATTAGAAGTTTCCGAGATCAGATGAGATCCGGCTGTGTTCAGGGGCGTTTGCCTTGCACGCAGCTGACCCAGGTTAAATTCCTCTGTCCCTCTCAGAGAGTCTGGCAAGCTACCAAGAGTATCCCGCCTGCACGGCAGAGCTTGGCAAGCTACCCATGTCGTATTCGATATGACAAAAACAGTAACAAGTCTCACAATGGAGATGTTACTGGTGCCTGCTTGAGCAAATCGATGAGCAATGGGATGACAGTGACAGTTACAGTGAGCATTAGAAGTTATTCATTTAGAAACTCCATTAGTTTTATCAGAAAAGCAACTTGACGTATAGCATTTCACTAAGAAGAACAAAGATACTTATTCTTACAATTTGCTGATGAAATAGAGCTTACTGATACAGCCTCAAATATTCAAAACTGACAGAATGGGTGGTTGTAGTGAAGTCCACTATGTACATAAGAAAAATAATTACAGCACAATATGAAAATAAAAACTGAGAAATGTTTGATTGGTTCTCTAAATCAGTGTTTTTGAATGAGGGAAAATATGGCTCTTGGTGGACTATTAAAATGGAGCTAGCGATGAAAAATCCCACAAATGAGATAAAGAAATGAAGGCACAACTAGGGATGCAACTAGGACATGAAGGATATAGGGGGGAAAAAGCAAGATTGAAAGAGGTCATACTTTGAAAAGGCTGTTGGCAAGTGAACTCCTCAACAACTACTGGAACATCAAGGTCCTTTCTGGAGATGTTTCTCATTATATGAGCTTAAAGTCAGTCATACTTAACTGAAAAGTGTTTCAAATCCAACAAGCACTTTCTTTTATTATTTTAATTTTTTTTTCTTTTTGGGTCACACCCAGCGATGCTCAGGGGTTACTCCTAGCTTTGCACTCAGGAATTACTCCAGGCAGTGCTTGGGGGATCATATGGAATGCCAGGGATCGAACTCGGGTCGGCCGCGTGCAAAGCAAACGCCCTACCCGCTGGACTATTGCTCCGGCCCAAAATTTTTTGATGAATCACTGTAGGGCACAGTTATAGACTTGAAAATTTTCAGCAAGAAGCACTTTCACATATTTCTGTTATTTGCTCATGGTAATAACAGGGATGGGAAAATAGGGTAATTCCACATATATAAATAAGAAAATAATCTGTACAATTTGTTCAAACAGTTTATCAAACAATTTATTCAAGATAAACCATTATTATATGACAATAGAATTAACATTCAGAATAAGCTACTTTTACAGAATATGCCAATTTTAATCCTCCAAATGCTCTAATATTGAGTTTAGTCACTTGGATGAACTGTAAAATGAATCAGTAGAACCAATTTCAATATAATATAATCTCAATATTTCAGATTCTTATATCATAAGAAGTGGTTATTTAAGAAATATTTTGGTGCTTTGGTTTATAATCTTAATTTAAAATCAAAGACCCAATTTACAGATCAAAACCCCTATTTAAAAATAAAACTCCTTCAAGCATATCTCCTCTTCTCTGTGCTTACTAAATTTTGAATGCAATCATAATTTGAATATGGAATATTTTCAGAACAGTTGCTCTGGGCTCACCAAAATTATCAGGATCATTAAAGACAGCAGAAGAGGCAACTTTACTGAATCAATAGAGAAAAAGAGATAATAATGACTAAACACAATATTTCCTGGGTCAGGAAAGAAGGACATTAGGACAAATGGAGAAATATGAGTGGGGACTTTACAGCACATGTTATTATTAGGTATCATTTCAAGGTTTTATAAAATTGCTTGGGAATGTTAATGACAAATAGGATAATGCCCAATGAGAAAGCATCAAAATGGTAAAAAATAGAGAATATATATGAAGACCAATATGCCATGGATTTTCCTTGTATTATTCTATCTCCTTTTCCTTTAGTTTGAAATAATTCCCAATAAAATTGTAACAGAAGTAGAAATACCACAAAAAGAACTCTTTCCCTTGAACTGTTAAATAGATTAAGCATACAACAATTTTTCATAAATTAAAACACAACTTGGAAATTTAATGAAGACACACCATGTATAATTGGGGAAATCCTAAGTTATGCTTATGAAAAAGCTTACTTTATAATTATTAATTTTTGCATAACTGCTTATGTTTTAATTTAATTTTATTTTTGCTGTAATAAGCTAAGTAAGGTATGGGAATAAGGTTATAAAGAGATGAGGGTAAAAAAACACAACTCTGTTTTATTAGTTCTATAACTCAATTTTAGCTATATTTTCACAAATTATCCCCAATATCCTATACTTTAGAAAGTCACAAATAAAGACCCATACCTTGTCTTTCCTTCTTCCTTTCCACCCTTGGAATACTTAGTCATCTCATGTTATATTCCATATAACACTGGGCATGAAGTGAATTACTTAAAATACTCTTTTGCAGATACTGTGGCTGGTGTAAGTTTGAATGGCGTACCCATACATTTTCTGCTAGGGTCTGTGGGACTGGATGACATCTACACTTACAGCAATTTTTCAACATATTTTTTTACTTCCATTTGTATGCTCAGAAGCTTCCATTTATATATGAAGAACCAAAGAAAAAGAAGAGGATTGTGTATAGAAGGTTTTATTTTCTTCAATCCCCTGGTGAGAAGTTGACAAATTTCAATAAGAACTGAAATGCATAAGTTTAAAACAATTCCTACTAAAGTCTGCAATTATAGAATCAATTGAGGGTCCAGAATGGAAAGTGAAAGGCACATAAGGGCAAGAAAAATCTTTTGTTTATGTATAGAAACTGGCACCCTGATGAAATGGAGCCAGTAAGTCAGGGGGCATAGGGAGGCAGATCTGGACACTAACATTTTCATGGTGGAAGAAGCTCTTCTAAGAAATTACTAGATAATGGGCAGGTGTTGATGAAGTTAGAGTAAAAGAGGGAACACATAAAGGGATGATCACAGGTAATATAAAAATATAAAAATCTATGGGTGTACAATTAGAGAGAGAGAGAACGAAAGGGAATGCCCTGCCACAGAGGCAGGGGGGGTAGGGGGGGAGATTGGATGGGGGGGAGGGATACTGGGTTTATTGGTGGTGGAGAATGGGCACTGGTGGAGGGATGTGTTTGCGAACATTGTATGAGGGAAAAACAAGCTCGAAAATGTGTGAATCTGTATCTGTACCCTCATGGTGATTCACTAATTAAAGAATAAAATAAATTTTAAAAAATCTATGGGTGTTCAACTACATTGTAGTCGAAGGCCATGTGGGGGAAGGGAGTTGCGGGCTGAATGAGGGCTAGAGACTGAGCACAGCAGCCACTCAACACCTTTATTGCAAACCACAACAGCTAATTAGAGAGAGAAAACAGAAGGGAATGCCTTGCCACAGTGGCAGGGTGGGGTGGGGGGGAGATGGGATTGGGGAGGGTGGGAGGGACACTGGGTTTACGGGTGGTGGAGAATGGGCACTGGTGAAGGGATGGGTTCCCAAACTTTGTATGAGGGAAGTATAAGCACAAAAGTGTATAAATCTGTAACTGTACCCTCACGGTGATTCTCTAATTAAAAATAAATAAATTAAAAAAAAATCTATGGGTGTAGGGGTCAGAGAAATAGTGCAGACTGTAAGTCAGTTAGTTGTCTTTCAGGCAGTGAACCCTGATTTGACCTCCAGCACCACATACGTTCCACTGCATCCCACCAAGAGTGAAACTTAAGCCCTGAATACTGCCAAGGTTTAAAAAATAAATGAATAAAAGATTATTAGGTATATGTAAAAGGAGTAGATGTGATCTCCTCTGCTGAGTCCTGCATAGTGATGTCACACAGGAAAACACCAAAGTCCTATCAAATGACAGAGTTTTATTTTTAACTCAAGTTCCTAGCAGGAATTTACTCTTCCCACCAAAATGAGTTTTCAATGCCCAGCTAACATGAAAGAGTATAATGAATGGCTCCTGCTGAGAAACTATTGCCAATGCGAAGCCTATAACACAGGTACAGGGCCCTAACAGGGCTGAGAGAACAGAAAACTTCCATCTGTACACCTCATAATCAGCAAATTTTGGAAACATTTAGTATGCAACAGAACATTATATATATAATATATACATATATAATATGTATATGTATATATGCATTTCTACATCATTGATAAAAACTTGTTAATTAGGGGCCGGGCCGGAGCAATAGCACAGCGGGTAGGGTGTTTGCCTTGCGCGAGGCCGACCTGGGTTCGATCCCCAGCATCCCATATGTTCCCCCAAGCACTGCTAAGAGTAATTCCTGAGTGCAAGGCCAGGAGTAACCCCTGAGCATCGCTGGGTGTGACCCCCAAATAAACCTTGTTAATTAAAGACATTATTTGGAGTAGAAAATTAGTTGCAGAATAAAAACAAACAAACACTACATCAGACAAGCCAGAATATAATCCAGCGCTGTAGCACTGTCATCCCATTGTTCATTGATTTGCTGGAGCAGGTAGCTTGTCAGGCTCTGCCCTGTAGGCAGGATACTCTCAGTAGCTTGCGGGGCTCTCTAAGAGGAACAGAGGAATCAAACCCGGGCCGGCCGGATGCAAGGCAAACATCCTACCTGCTGTGCTATCACTTCAGCCAGAACATAATCAAAACCTGGAGGAAAACCTCTTCTTTGAAAATCAATGTGACATCAATGTGACATAGGACCTAGAATTAACAAAAGAGCCTCTACCTGCTGACCTGATTTTGAATCTTAGCTCTGGCATTTTCCCCCTGGCTTAAGGGAAGTTTATTTTAGCTTTTTGTAACTCAGTTTCCCCATTAAATTTGTTCTGAGAGTGAAATGAGTTAGTATTTCTAAAATGTTCCTGGTATATAAAAAAATACACTAATTAACGATTCTTATTAAATGGCAATTATTGTTAGCAATAAGTAACCAAAGGTTGAGTCTCTTAAACATCACCTCTTTCGGAATTAGGAGGGAATTTTTAATAACATAATCACCTGTGTTTTCTTTTTGCTATTTTATTGCACACGACAATACATGTATGATTTTTATCATGATCATTGTTAAATAATTCAAGAACTATTATCCATTCCAGATGAGGAGCACTATTGTTTGTTAAAACTGTAAGTAGGCACATCTCCATAAATAGACTCCCATATTAATGGTCTCCTCATTCAAAGCAGGTTTCTCCAGGTCATTGACTTTAATCAGGAACTGTATCTGTAATTTCCCAAACCAATTGTGCCTGACAGCCAATATGGGTGCTGCTTTAATGTCCTGTCACGTGGCCACTCTTCTTATAAGCAATATGAATTTTAAGCAGCCAAAATAGCCTAGTGGAAATGACCTTCCTAGGTCAATTTTAAGAATCAATTTTACTCTTCCCTTTGTCCTGAAAGTGTTTTCAAAACAGCTACGTTCAATGGTTTTGTTTCTATTCTTTCTATTTCAATATTACATTACTAAAGTCATCTGCAGTATCCAGATCTTCATTATAAGGCAAAATTAAATCAAATAGAAATTGTACAAAATGAAAGAATTTATGTAGAAAAATTAAAACAAAAATGTTAACTGATTTATGTCATTTGACTCTCAGTTAGCATTTGTGGAAATAAATGCCCACTTGAGAATTTATCCCATTTGCCATTTAGGATGAAGAGGTAATTAAATTATGTACCTATTTGTTTAAATTAAAGCACCATGATTTACAAAGTTATTCATAGTTGAATTTTAGACATAAAATACTGCAGCACCAATTCCATCACTAGTGTCAACTTCCCTACACCAGTGTTCCCAGATTTTCACCTATATTCCTACCCCAACCATTCCAGCCTGTCTTGTTGGCAGGTATCTTTTTAAGTTTAGTTGTTAAAAACTGGGTCTCTTGATTTTAGCACTGTTGACCCTGAGAGTAAGATACTTGGTTCTACCATTCCATAACCCCATCTTTGTCCTTAATCCCCTGGCCTGGCCCCCAGTGCTTCTCATCTTTCTCCTCTATGCCTCCTCTCCACTGTTTGTTTCCTTCTCTAGACCAAGGTTGATCTTGGTATTCCACCTTTTTGCATTCTCTCATCCAGTTATTTTAAATATTACATACAAGTGATATCATCTTATGTTTATCCGTCTATTGGCCTAAATTAACATGATGTCATCCAAGTCCATTCATGTCCCAGTTAATTGCATGATTTTATTATTGCTTATAGCTGTGTAGTATTCCATTGAGAACATATACCACACCTTCATCATCCACTTATCTGTCATTGGAAATCTAGGGGTTGTTTTCAAATCATAGCTATTGTACTGAATGCTATTAAAATACTGAGCCTATATAAAATGCAGTTTAGTCCCTATCAAACTTTTAGTGACATTATTCATGGAAATGGAATAAATATTACAAAAATTTCTTTGGAACCCTAAAATATCCCCAGAGTCAAAGCAATCCTGAGAAAGATGGGAAACATAACTTTCCCATGACTTTGAAAAATGTTATAAAGCTATAGTAGTCAAAATGTTGTGGTATAGGTACAAAAATAGGCATATAAACCAATGAAACAGAATTGAGGGTTCAGAATAAGTCATCACAAAGAAAGTTAATATATGAGAAAGGAGACAAGATCATGAAATCAAGATGGGAAGATATCTTCAACAAACGAAAAAACTGTATAGTACTATGCATAAGAATAAAACTGGATCATTATCTCACTCCACCCACAAAAATAAATTCAAAATGAATAAAATACCTAGATATTAGAACTACAATCATAGATTAGTCTGAATAAAATACAGGCAAAACACTTCACAATATTAACTTTAGCCTTGTTAGGAACTGAAACTCCAATAAAAAGAGAAATAAAATATAAAATGAACAATGGGATTATATTGAACTAAAAATTTTCTCCTGCATAGTGAAAGAAACCATCATTAAAACAAAGAGACTTATTGAATGTGAGAAAATATTAACACACCTTATATCTTGCCAGGCCCGTGCGGAATACTCTCCGTAGCTTGCCAGGCTCTGCGAGAGGGATGGAGGAATCGAACCTGGGTCAGCTGCATGCAAGGCAAACACCCTACCTGCTGTGCTATCACTCTGGACCTTATATCTTACATCCAAGATATAGAAAAGACTAGCAAAACTCAACAACAAACAAATGAAGTCATCAAAGAATTTGAGAAATGAACAGACATTTCACCAAAGATGACATATGGGCACATGAAAAAAAAAGTTCCTTATTTTCATAGATTATCATAGAACTAAAAATAAAAATGAAAACAATATCATTCACAATCCAATAAAGTATTTGTTTTGTTTTATAAATAACTAAAGCATAAAAATTTTAACAGACACACAGCAAGCTGGATGGTAAAACATGGTATCGCAACTGCAGATCTCATTTCTTCTTTTTATAGGTCCATAATTTTACTCCTTAACTTAGAGAACTGATGACCACAGGGGCTTAATAGCATAAGCCAAGTTCACGGAGGAAGCTTTTGGAACACATGTTTCAGTTGAAGAGATAAATAGATTAGAAGTGAGAAAAAGTTAAAATTACCGTGAAAATATTGTGTTTGAGAGATGTGGACATGATTCTGGGCTAGAAAGCATGTATGACTTGTGTGCACAAGGCCGTGTGCTACATATTTCCCTAGTCCTTCTAAATTAGTGCCAGGGGTTCTCCATGTGGTCCTGGAGACTCACAGCACCCCTGATCCAGCAAGGCTGCATCACATGCAAAGCACTGAAGGGCTGACTATTACCAGAAGTGACTGCAAGCACCCTGGGGAGGCCCCAACAAAAATAAATTAAACAAAAAATAAAAATTAAGAAACAAACACCTTGGACAAGGGTCTTTACAGAAAACTTAAGGTTTGAAAACAATGGAAAAACAGGTCTGTATAAAAAATGAATATGTCCTTACATGAAATATATGACCCCAAGAATAAAAGAAAAATGGACGAAATAAAAGACTTATACTAAGCTAATGTTATATATGAGTCATATGCATATAGTGTTACAAAATAAAAATCTGTTATTTTATATAAAATTTTAGTTAAAGTTAAATGCCAACTTCCACCCATAAAGCATAAAAGCCATACATAGGTTCAATTTTTCTCACATGATTAAATTACATTTCATTATGTCATCAAATCAATATTATGAGTCATATGCATTTCACTGGAAAGGAATATCAAGCTGTAAACGGAAAAGCAGGCATTTAAGTCTTAGTAACATTTGCAGATATACTAATTGTTCAAAGTAAATCTTTGAAAGATAGTATATATAAAATTATTTCATTAACGTATAATATATGCCTTAACAAAACTCTTACAAATGTAAAAAATCCACTTTTAGGAAATTTCTTGAAATAGGATTGTAAACTTGTAACTCACAGAAAGCATGAGACAATTTAGGATTAAATGTCTTTAACTTTGATATAAGAAAGCTATTGTAATATTTTTCTCCAATTTTCTTATGAATAAATCTAGTCCATAACTCATTAAACACTTTAATGGTAACATACTAAATAAAGTATATAATGCTGCTTTATGAAAATAATTAAAATATATAAGGAATTATTTTTATTTTTAATTTTTGCCCATTTTAGTTTCACTAAATTATTTATAAAATATCATAAAATGATAAAAAATTGCACACTAAGCCAATGTTTAAAATTGATAAGGTTTAAATAAGAGTTACTTCCATGGCTTTTATTGTAATGTTAAAATATGTCAGTTTCTCCATAACCATTTTGTTCAAATATAAGTGACCATGACTATTTGTAGATTCTGAAAAGTAAAGATCCCAGTAGTATTAGAAGAGGACGCAAGCATTAGTAGTGTTACATTTAAATATTTGAGAAGTGATTTGTGTAATTGGAATTAGATATTCTCATAGAGTTCTGGGACTGGAGCGATAGCACAGCAGGTAGAGCATTTGCCTTGCACGCAGCCACCCGGGTTTGAATCCTCCATCCCTCTTGGACAACCCAGCAAGCTACCAAGAGTATCCCTGTTGCAAGGCAGAGCCTGGCAAGCTACCCATGGTATATTCAATATGCAAAAAAACAGTAACAAGTCTCACAATGGAGACATTACTGGTGCCCACTCGAGCAAATCGGTGAGCAACGGGACAAGAATGCTACAGTGTACAGTGCTACTAATGAAAAGGAAGCCTCAGTTTCCCATTACCAACAAGAGAGGAGCCCACAGTTTCCCCTCACCAGCAGTTCCATTTCTCCTCATTAACTGACCACACCACATCCCCAAGGCCGTATCTAACATTCCTGGAGTTCCCAAGGATCCTGTCCCAACTAGGAGTCTCAAGACTAAGACAATGAACAACACCTGAGGCAGGTGACCAGAAAGACAAACCAGCCCAACCACCCTATAGGTTCTTTGCATTCTCTGTATCACAAAGACCCGGTTTTCCTACAAAAATCTCACAAAAAGAGCAATTCCTAACTTAGTCCTGTACTAAGTTCCTCCCCATGTGGGGAGCTCCTGTTCTTTATTCTTTGGCTTTCTAATGAACTTTTCTACTTTCCAACTCTGAGCCTGAGCAACAAGAATGAAAACATTCTCGAAAACACTGAAGAATCTGAGATTGCAAACGAACACAGAGACCCACCACTGCCACTTCTGCCTCGCTTGCATCACTAAGGAATGAAGAAGCTGGATGCATGGAATAATGAAAACTTCTTCAGCAAATGATGGTGAGAAAGCTAAATATCCACATACCGAACTGGATTTCTCATACTACACAAAAATTCAAAATAGATTAAAGACCAGGTGCTTAGAACCAGATCTATAAGATACACTGAACGAACACTAGAACAGTTCTCCAGCATGCAGATCTAAGTCAGAGACGCTTTCACAGATTTGACTCCCTTGAAAAATATAGCAAAAATAGGCAAATGAGACCACACCAAACTAAAAAGGCTTTGCATAAGAAAAAAATTCAGGTTAATGTAAAAAGATGGCCTACTACCTGAGAGAAAATATTTGTGTGTTATACATCAGATTGCACTGTAGCACTGTAGCCCTGTCGTCCTGTTGTTCATCGATTTACTTGAGCGGGCACCAGTAATGTCTCCATCATCAGATTAAAAATTAATATTCAGGACATATAAAGCACTCACAAAACAAAACAATAAAAAAACCAATAACGGTTGAGAGTGGATCAACAGTTCTCTTAAGAAAACATATGGACAGTCATTGGCATATAGAGGGTTCATTGCAACTTATAAGATGACATGATCATTTAATTGAATTTAATTGAATTGATCCTCAATTCAATTAAACCACTAAGTCTGCTACTCTGGACTGTTAACAGGATGTAGAAATATAATAAAACTCTTTCTTGTTTAAGCCAGGAATTTTTTTACTATAGCAGAGCAACCTGACCTCTAAATAGTATATTATTTTTAAATAGATAGAATAATTCTTAAAACTCTAAAAGAAATTTTTTGAAAACTCCAAGATTTAAAGGGCAGGAGATTACATCAGTGGCTCACTGGTTTCCTTAGAGGTGATGGGTAGAAATCCAAGACAACTAGATTTAGAAACAAAATCTACAGCTTGTGTTAGCTCTCTTGACTAAATGTAAATCATTGTGCGGAGATGAGAAGCACATCAGTTAATCTTTGCAATAATTTCCAAAGGGAAGGTGATAGGAAAAACTCACAGACTTCAAAGTACTTAACTTTTTAAAGCTATCACTGCAAGTAAGAAATCCAGCTAAGAGCCCAATTCTCTGAGCATTTCCTGAAGTTTGTTTTCCCATTCTCTGCTCCTTAGATTGATACATGCTCTCCCTCCAGAGGCTTGTGAGAATTTAAAATGTTAGTACTTCATTAACTACTTGAGAAATATGACTGTGCTCTCCCTGCTCAGTCATGGAATTCTGCAGAAGCAGTTCAATTCAAACCCCTGTGCAGTGGATGGAATAACTATCAAGTGAAGGTCTAATCCCCAACTAGGATTTGTATTTCCAGCACAAGATATTTAACCTGTCTGGACTGAAGTGACTGGTCTAGTTCCTGCTCTACAATAACTCCAATAACTGAATCTGCCTAAGTGAGCTACAAAAGCATTGGCATTAAGTGGATTTTGGCTACCCCGAATAGAGTCCCTGTTCATTTGGGCATTTTGAAGTCAAAGGCAAAATTCAAATCCAAAAACCACATACACAATTTAGATTCAATAATTCTGCAGATGTGGCTGTGGTTGCAAAGTAAATTGGAAATTCTAATGTCTTTTTTTTTTCCTGGAGAGGAAGCAGGGAAGTTTTTCAATAAGTTAAAGTAAAGACAATCTAAATTTATAGTTCTCAGTTATTTATATACACGCACACACATGCACACACGCGCACACATGTGAGTGTGTATGTGTGTGTGTATATATATATATATATGAATCTGTATGTAATTGCACACAGAACATAAAACCTGGGTAATTTCTTGTACACAAATTAACCATCATCTAGACTGAAATGCATCATGACTGATAATCAGTTCACCACCTGCTCGGCTGCTTTCAAACGTCAGAGAAAATTTTTAGTACTCAGGACATTTATCTTTTGAATCTGGAAGCCTTCCACATTGGCTGACTCGCAGTGTCAGCTGAGTATACTGATAGAATGCATGAGACTTGAATTTGTATTTTGCTCTGCCAGCCCACACCTTGGTTTCATATCGCTTTAGATTGGAGCCTGTGGTCTTACCATTTGGCTGTACAAAGTAAAAGAATACTTTTATCTTTAAACTTTCTAATTCATCATTACAGCCTCTGTATCAAGGCGAGAATTTTCCTTCCTGAACACTTTAAAAAAAATTGGTGCACCTGGTTTCTCTTATCTCTCAGCTCTCTCTCCACTTTCCTCCAATCTGTTAAAATTCTCAAATGCAAGTGTTTCTTTCCAGAACACTTCAAGAAAACTGTTGCACCTGGTTGCTCTTATCACTCCTCTCCTCCATTTTCCTCCTAACATATTGGCAAAGATTTTTCATTTCTTCTAGACCATATTAAACTTAGGAGATGTTTTGGGGAGAAGTTAAGGGGATAGCTATGCAACAACATGCAAACTCTATTTCCCCCCTATTTTTCATATTTTTACATATTTTTCAAATTTGCAATGTCTTTCAAAATCATTTTCAATATTTATCCACAGTTTGAAAAGGACAACACTATTTCTAATGTGCTCACAGTGCATATGTAGATGTATATTATGAAAAACTGTGATATTTTAAAACATCTAATTGATGAAATGAGCCATTGTAAATGTTTAGAATTCACTAAGATTTGCTAGTAGGGAACATTGCACAAGTTCTCTGGAGACTGAACAGGTAATCTCATGGGGGAATTTGTGTTTGCTTCCTTTTTATTAATGTATTATAGGAAATGAGAAATAATTCATGTAATCATTTCTAAAGGTAAAAATATTGTAGAGGAAATATAAAATGGATCAAGCATTGAATGAACATTTTCCTCAGATTTTAACACATTTAGTTTTCTTATTATATATTCAGCAGCTGTGGCTAGATGAGATTTTTCCTTTAAAAGTGCACATTGTGTGAAATATACAGATAGGTCTTAAGAATTCAGTTCTCTTAGTATCAAGATAAAATATAAGAATTGGAAAGAACATGTTTACAAAATTAAGGAGGGATCAGTCGCAAAGCACCTCAAAGATAGCATTCCTTACACAGTATCTACTATTACTAGCCTTCTAATTTACTTACTTGTTTGGGGGCCACACTTAATGGTGCTCAGGCCATACTCCTGGCTCTGTGCTCAGGTATCACTCCTGCTGTTGCTTGGGGAACCATATGTGGTGCTGGTGATAGAACCCAGGCCAGCAACATGCCAAGAAAGCACCCCATATGATGTGATACCTCTTTGGTCTCTCATTTTTTTGTACTGCATTTTATTAAGGTGCTGTGCTTTAGAGTAGTGTTAGTAATAGTTTCATTCGACACCACATCCTAACTCTCTTACTTCTAAGAGGTACCACCAATTTAGACATTTGTATGTTTTATCTATAGAGAATAACAATACATACCTAACTGTTAGATCTTGAAACATTAATAATACCTTTTTTCCTCATTAGTATAGGGCCCTGACCTAGGCTAGGCTCAAGAAATTCAGTGATATCTGTTGTTGCATCTCTTTTGAGCTATTGTGCCAAATAAATGCTTACTGCCTTAAAATGGTCTAAAGCCATGAAACTCATTCCTCTGGTCTTTTGCTCAGTTGTAGCTTAGCACAGGCTTGTTTTAAGGCAAAAGCAAGAGCAGAGAGTACAGTCCAAAAAAGTCTTTTTGGAAATATGACTCAGAAATAAAATTCTATGACTAGATTTAAGTGATAGAAAAAAATAGATTTAACCTTTGGATAATAGGAGCTACAAAATACAGAGAGCATGAATATATGGTAGGGTGGACAATTGAGGTCATTTTTGTACTTGATATAACAAATGTATCTCTGAAGTTAGCTCATTAAAAATGATATCTGTGAAACTTCCATCTGCTATTTTATAAAAATAATTTTAACATTAGATAAGAATCAAAAGTAGCTTTGCACTTCTAGTTCATTCAAGTTCTTTCTTAAGTTTACTCCCCTTCTTTTTAAAGTACTATAAAAGTGTATTTCTGAAAGTATTTCACTATAATTTATTGTGCACTCTTGCATTTGGATGAACAATTATCAAAGGGCTTTCTTTTCTGGATTCTTGGCAATAGTTGTTAGTTTCACTGGAAATACTGGTTTTCTGTAAACCAAAAATGTGTGTTGGAGATGAAGTTTTAGGGATTGAGTGAAAAATTAAAAATACTGCAATGTACAGTAAATCGATCTTTTATATGTTATTTTTATATAAAAATATATTTTTGATATTTTGTTCAAAATTTGATATCAAAATATCAATCCAAAAATTGATCTTTTATATATTATTTTTATATAAATATTTTTATTTTGTTAATCATGTACTTTAAATTGATTCCCAAGAGTCCCCAATGTCAACAACTGTATATTTTTTTTTAAAGGCAAAAAAGAAGACACTAAAAGGTCAGAGATGGTTCCAAGGCAGAAGCAACAGCCTTGCAAGCCAAAGGCTGGTGAGACACCCAGATTCAGCAGGGTGTGCTGCATGCTGAAGTGAGGTCCAGTCAGTCCTGCCCTTGGAAGTCCCCTGTGCCATAAATAAAGAGTATGAGCACCTACATGTGTGACCTCTGCTCACTGCCACAAAAATGGGGGTGATGGTGAGGTGGAATGAAGAGATAGAAAAAGAAGGGAACCTAACACAATTAACTATCATACAAGGGAAGCCTGGCTCATGCAATACAAACATTTTTCAAAACTATTTAAACTAAATTTTCATTTCTTCAAATTACTGACAAAGATGACTACAGAAGGTTGTTGCAATGACTTGCAATAAAGTCTTTCAAAATGCCTTCCTGTTGAGTGTTCATTGGGCAATGAGGAAGGAAAGAAAACTCATTTTAAATCAAACGTTTTCTAGGTAGAAGCAAATACTACAAATTGAGTATTTCTGCTGACTGCGTCTAGATTTGTGCAGATTTCTATAAGGCAAACAAATTGAAAAGGTATTTCTCTGAGCCAAAAAAGGAAGCAAGTTCTCAGCACCAGATTCTCCCACAATGGTCTTTTAATTTCAAAAAGTCACTCAGTCAAATAATATTGTTCCAGCAACATCCACATCCACAACAGCAACATCCACAACGACATCCACAACACAACAACCACACACAGGATTAATCCTGAAACAAGAGATTTATATATATAGATATATATGTGCATATACATATATGTGTGTTCCTTAAAAATACATAGAGTAAGATGTTTATGAGATTAAATCTACACATATGTCATGCTATGACTAATTCTCTCAATTTATACAGAAGTATTTCTGAGATTCAAAATAAGTGAAACTTTTGTTGAAAACCAGTAAAACATTATGATATGTTTGTAAAAAATCAGTATATGTCTGTGAATTAGATAAAAACTATTTAATTTTGTCTACTTTGACAAAACAATGAATCATTGCTAACAATTTCTTATATTGTAAGCAATTTTCATGAAATGAGAAGAGTCTTGTATGAAGATTTCTGACAGTATTTTTTTTAGTATATAATATATACTGATGTAGAAGAGTCTTAAATCACAATGGCATGTAAAGTTTTTTTTCTTTCACTAAAGTAGTGAAGAATAAAAGCTGCCAAACTCTTATAGTGCTACATCACACACAAAATACCAAGAGATTCATCTAAACTAAATTTTGCCTGCCAAAGAACTTTATGCCATTTTAAAACCTTTGAATATTCCCAAAGAGATACACAAAAATAGGAATTATCCCTTGATGAAATTTGTGCGCACACAGCAGGTAAAAGACCAGAGCTGACTTTACACAGAGGCAAGAACAAATTTTTTCAATTGTTGCAAATTCTTCTACAACCTTACACTAAGTTGAAAAAAAAAAGCCCAGTAATTTTGAGATTTATGACACTGTATAAATGACCAAGACACCCCTTCATATTTTTCTCTTGCACCGAGTTTCAAGTCATTTATTACTTCACCATGTTTAGATTGTTACTTTCTTTGTTATCAGTGGTTCCAACAGCATTCTAGGCAAAGTTTTAATGTTTTACAAATAAGTCATTTTCCAGTGTTCATGCATTTCAGATTAAAAATCTTTATTGAGTAGCTTTGTACATGTCAGCATTTTTTCAAGGCTGAATCATGTTTTATTAATGCGAGTTCATCAGCTTTCTTCTGAGATTGCCAAGAATATTGACAATATGGTTTTGTCAAGTGTCAGACAATATCTTAAGCTATAGAATGTGTGTCTTTTCTGGTTAAATCATATGAAAATAAAGACAGACATCCTCAAACATAATAGCATTATGTTTAATTTATATAAATAGAAACATGTCATATATATTGTAATATCATGATGATTCAAACTATCTGAATTGTAGAGTAACTACTCTCAGAACACTCATTTGGTCAAATTCCATCTTTCATAACAGATTTACTAAAAAAGTAAATAAATAAATACATTCATTTATTCAACTTATTTCAAAAGGCAATTGTCTTTGGGACAAGAAAAGTGTCAGTCCTCTGATTTAGGGTCTGGTGATATAGAAAGGGTTCTAGCTTGGGACATCATGGCCATCCAAACACTGCTGGAATCACTCAAATGACCATCCACACCACTGGATCAAAGTAGTCTTACATTGCATGGTCAAATATTGAGCCATTACAGCCTGTTGTCTGAATATTATCAGGTATGTACCATGGGCCCCTTGAGCACTGCTTGAAAGTGCCCCCTCTGAGCCCTCTACCCATCTCTAAAATAAAGAACTCTAAAACTGATCTATTCTTTCATTATGTCATACTTTATCTTTATTTTTATCATAGAACATGAACATAAATTTTTATTTTAACTAACTACCTTACTGCATTTTGATGCATGTAATGTATCCTGTATAAACTCTGAAAAGAATAACAATCTTTCTACATTAATGTAGCATATATTAGTACATTAATCAACCAGTGCTGCTGAAAGTATTCTCTTTTAATAATTCCTTCTAGGAGAAATAATCCAGTAAGAAGTAATCTCATTTTATAATCTGCAGGATTATTTACCCAAAATCAATCTGCTAAGGGGTTAATACCCATGTACCCATGATATTTAAAGCACTGGTAGAAATTTACAAGAAAAAAATCCAACCCCATCAATAAATGGGGGTAAGAAATTAACAGAAACTTCCTCAAAGAAGAAAAACAAAAGGCCAAAAGACTTGAAAAAATGCTCTACATCACTAATCATCAGGGAGATGAAATCAAAACAATTACATAGCATATCTCTCTCTCTCTCTCTCTCTCTCACACACACACACATAAAAAGAATAAGGGTAACTAGTGCTGGCATGGATGCATGGATAAAGGGATTCTATTTCATTTTGGAGGGAATGCCAACTGGTCCAGCCTTTTTGGAAAAAAATATGGGCATTCCTCATAAATCTAGAAATTGACCTTCCATATAACCTAGCAATACCACATCTGGGAATATATCCCAGGGGCAAAAAAACACACACACATACACAGAAGAAATTCCATCTGCACTTCTATGTTCATTGCAACACTATCACAGTAGCCATTATCTGGAAACAACTCAAGTGCCTGAGAGCAGATGACAAACTAAAGAAACTATGGCACACTTAGATAATGGAATACGGAATACTATGAAGCTGTTAGAAAAAATAAAGTTATGATATTTGCTTATAAGTGGATGGACATGGAGAGTATCATGAGTGAAATGAGTCAGAAGAGTGGCAGACATAGAATGATAACACTCATTTGTGGGATATTTTTAAAAAAAAATAACCTGGCGAGCTACCTGCGGCGTATTAAATATGCCAAAAACAGTAAAAAAAAGCCTCACAATGGAGATGTTACTGCTGTCCACTCAAGCAAATTGATGAACAATGGGATGACAGTGCTACAGTGCAGTGTACTAGGAGGCTAATACCCAAGATCCAGGAGGATTATTCCATGGTTGGAAGGCTGCCTCAAGTGCTGGGGGAGGACTTAGTATAAAGAAGGGACCACTGTGACAAAGATAGTTGGAAATAATCACTCTGGATAAGAACTGCTTGCTGAAAGTAGGTAAAGGAACAAAAATGACATCTCAGTATCTGTACTGCAAACTATAATGCCCAAAAGGAGAGAAATAAAGTGAGAGAGAGAAAAAGAGAGGGGAGGAGAGGGGATATATATATATATATATATATATATATATATATATATTTAGAGAGAGAGAGAAGAGGGAAAGTGTTTTCCATAGAGACAGGCTGGGTGGGAAGGGGGGTGATGGGAGGGAAACTGGGGACACTGGTGCTGGGAAATGTACACTGGTGGAGGGATGGGTGTTGGAACACTGTATGACTGAAAAAACAATCATAAACAGCTTTGTAACTGTGTACCTCACGGTATTTCAATTTTTAAAAAATAAATTATGAAAAAACATGGATTCAAGAAGTTTAATGATATCTTGCATATTTTTCTATCCATTTGTTTCAGGTGATTATTAAAATTTCTGTTAATCACACCAATGATTCACAGATGAATAACATAATTACTCTTCCACAAAATATTTTAAGCTCTTCTAATTAAACCCCATTATAAAAGGATGGGGCAAATATCCTAGGACCACAGAAAGATTAACTGAATATTGATAAGAATTTTCAATATGTTTTTGTTGTTGTGACACACGGGAAAAGTGACTTTTGTCTGAGTCATAAAGGACACAGAAGTTTTCAAAGTCAGAAGAAATGCATGTTTATTTCAGCCTATAGAAAAAATATGAGGGAAAGTATGAGAACTTGAAAATTCCACTACAAGTAATTCAATAAGCAAGAAAATAAAATAAAGTAAGGATAAAGTAGAAATCAAATAATAGGATGAGTTTGGAAATTCAGGAGTTTGTCTATCCTTGAAAGGTTTGAATATCGAAAGAAACATACTCTTTATTCTTTGTTCTTTTTCTTTCAAAAATGCATTTTTTTATAGTATAGTATAATTTATTACTTTTTTATTGAATCACCATGAGAACAGTTACAAAGCTTTCCAGTCTAAGTCTCAGTCATACAATGATCAAACATCCATTTCTTCACCAGTGCACACCCTCTACCACCAAGAACCCCAGTATACTCCCCATCCCACTCCTTCCCCTGCCTCTGTGGCAGATGATTTCCACCTTACTCTCTCTCCACTTTGATGACAATCAGACCTGCCAAACAGGCATTATTAGGTAATGTGTTTTCTATTGCTGATATAAAGAGCATTTTGGATTTCTGATATTTTAGTAATAAGTCTGGAAGGATTTCTGCCAAAAGCTGCTGGGTTCTGAGATCGGTTTGTGTGCCACTGAGATCATGGCCTCTTCCGAGTGCGGAGAGGGGCCGACTCCACTCCCCATCCAATGAGCCCCCGCATTTCATGTCACTGTAGTCCCATACCTGGCTGTTCAACAGGCTCTGAAAAGGTGGCAGCCACCACACATAGGGGAGAAAAGGCGGAAGGGACAAACACCTTTCCCCACCCAGGGTGGCGTGGTGCTGTAGTTTAATGCTCATTCCAGATGCATTTCTGCCAGAAGCCACTGGGTTCTGAGATTGGTCTGTGTGCCTCTGGGATCATGCTTGTTTAGGAGCAGCAACTTGGGGCTTCATCAAGGAAGAAGGGGAGAGAGGGGAGAGGGACCAGTTCCACCTCCTTCCCATGAAGCCCTGAGTGCCACCATTCTCTCTCTAGTTTGGGGCAGGGGCAGATGCTAGATCATTTATTTTCCATTGCTCACTTTGCATATCAGGAAAGGTCATGCAGCCACATAATTAGCCTTGTGCTTCGGAGGAATATTCCTGATGGCCATATGCTGGAGCCATGCTTGTAGAAGCTCATGGATACTGGGATTCCATCTGGAGAAGCAGACTGCACCTGCTCCATCTGGGGCGTCCTGGAGATATCTGCTCAATATGGGGCCAGAGAATTCTCTGGTGTTGTGGTGCCTGCTGGGTTTCTTCACTGATGAGTATCGGAAGATGGCACCAGGGGCTGCATTTTTCATTTTTAAAACTGCATTTAAAAAAGTATACTTTTGATGGTGAGAAGATGCAGTGTTGGTGGGATTGGTGTTGAAATACTGAATATAACAATTCATCATGAACAACTTAGTATAAAATATAAACAAAATAACATAAAAGTAGATTTTTGACTCCACTGTCAGTCTTCAATTAATTAGAAAACTAAAGAATGATTTAATTACATAAAGTGGCTAGGAATATAGGTGGCTATATATATAGTGAATATGTGTAATTAACATATACACAGATGTCAGCAATTGATATAAAATATATAATGTCATTAAAAAATTGAAATAGTTAATGTGTTCATACATTAATAACCAGTTTCAAAAGTTTATGATCACCCAATATTCTGCAGCTGTTTTATAGTTTCCTATAACTTGAGAGTACACAGACAAAACAACATATTCATTCCTGAGGGAAGAATGCAACTTCTAGTTTGAATTTTTAACTAGGAGACAAACAACTTCTTAATTTAATATGAACTTGAAAATTTAACTTACATATGAACTATGTCATACCTCAGAGATCAAGCTTGCTAATAAGCACCAAAAATCAAATTAAAATTCAGACTCCTTTAATCATGATTTAATTTACTCTATTGTTTACCATGGGCTGGAGTGATAGCACAGCAGTTAAGTGTTCGCCTTTCACATGGCCGACCCGAGTTCGATTCCTCCGCCCCTCTCAGAGAGCCCGGCAAGCTACCAAGAGTATCAAGCCCATGCGGCAGAGCCTGGCAAGCTACCCGTGCATATTGGATATGCCGAAAACAGTAACAATAAGTCTCTCAATGAGAGACATTACTGGTGCCCGCTCAAACAAATCGTTGAGCAACGGGATAACAGTGACAGTGACAGTGATTGTTTACCATAATCAATTTGTGCAAACATTGGTACAAAAGAGAAGGAAAGTTAAGTGTTTTTCGGACCCTCTGCTCCTAAAAACTTTGATTCCAGAGGCCTTCTAACCCATTTTGGCATCCAGAGCAGCTTCTTACAGCAATGCACTGGGACTGTGAGCTGGGCTATGCAATTTCTGGCAGAATTTTCCCTGGGCTTTATACAGAAATCCAAAACCACGCGGCCGTGACTTAACATCTCCTAATTGTCAGCAATGTGAAATGGTTCCTTTTTAGCAGGTCTGATGTTGGAGGGGGAACTCCAAACAATAACAGTGAGTTTTTTGTTGAAATATTGAAGATAATCAAAGTAGCAGCCATTTCTCTAGACTGTGAACTAAGCCATAGCCCCACGCCAGCTGGGAAGAGGAAATATCCCTCTTTCCCGGTTGTTTTCCATTTTTGGGGAGAAATGCGGCGTGGCATCCACCATACTATGAGGCGCGGGAAGGGGGATGAGGAAAAAAAAAAAGGAAATGGAAAAAGAAAAAAAAAGAGTTATGTACTTGGAGCAGTGGGGCTACATATCTCTTCATTCTCAGCAATGGAAAACTAATTATCAAATGCTTCCTTGGTAGTAGAGCTGTCTTTCTTGGGGAGGGAAACTCCAACAATAGTGAGTTTTGTGTTGAAATATGGAATGTAATCAAGGTAAAGAGAAAATGAAGTAAAATTCATCAGTTATGCAGTTGGGGGTGGGGGCTGGGGACGGGAGGTATACTGGGGTTTTTGGTGGTGGAATATGGGCACTGTGAAGGGATGGATGTGTGAATATTGTATAACTGAGACATAAGCCTGAGAACTTTGTAACTTTCCACATGGTGTTTCAATAAAAAAAAAAACTTAAAAAAAAAGAAAGTTAAGTGTTTTAAAACCCAAGTTTTAAACTTTTAATAGTTTAACCATTGCAAAGTATACCTAAATATCATGCTTTTCAAAAGGCATATTCAAAGTTAAATTCATTTTCCTGAACACACTGTATTCTCTCTTTCTCATGTCTTTCAGAGAAAATTTTGTTCAATAAAAACTATCTAGATTCACTAAAATAAAGTTAATGTTGATAGTGCTATTGAGTACAACTTTAAATCCACTTCAATTTATAAAGCAAATAATATAATTATTTATTTTTACCTACCAAGTAGGAACTTATTAAAATCAGGCAATATTTTGTTGATTAAATTATACATAATATTCATGCTATCTAACACAGTATAAGTACATGATAAATAATTAAATACAGGAATAGTTGAAATGGTTTAACTTTAACCTGGGAACATTTTCATATAATATACTTTATATTATATGAAATATATTATAATATATTTACAATATATTATAATATACTATAATATAGAATGTTATAAACAACTATGGACGTTTGAAAGGAAAAAAGAAACAGACCATGAAAGTGAGACAGATTAATTGTATGCACTTTAATTTTTTCCTTATTTTAGCAAACCAATTAAAATTTGGATTAAAGGATGCTCCACTCTAAAGATGCTTACTAATTGAAAAAGGTTATGGGATTTGTTAAACTTAGATTCTTTTTTTGTTTTACTATACTAATTCCACTGTCTTTTTATCTTTGCTGCCCTCCTCTGGAATTTTCATACACCTGATTCACTTTTAAGAAATAGCTGCCTTCAGAACAAAACTATAGAAAAAATGAACACTTTCAAATATCCATTATATGTGACATTTTAATAATTTTTAGCATAATCTGGGAGATCTTGGGACTATATATAGTTGTCAAAAATCATCCCCATATTTCCTGGAATGTCACATTTTGTTTCTTTTGCAGAAATTTCAATGTCACCTTCAGAACAAATCAGACGAATTGGAACTGAAGCTTTGTTTATAGAACTGAGCTTACATGGGAGGGTCCATGGGAAGAATCCTTAGGATACTGGTGAGGGGAGCAGGATCTCTGGTGATGGGTGTGATGTTGGAATAATGTATGCATGAAAAGTGTAATTAACAGATTACACTTTTAAAAATAATACAGATTACACTTTTAAAAAATAATAGATCCTTGTACTACAGAAAAAATGGTTAAAAATAATAATAGTGGCTGGAGAGATAGTACAGTAGTTAGGGCACTTGCTTGCCAACCCAGGTTTGGTCTCCAGCATTCCATATGGTCCCTCGAGCCCCCCAGGAATAATTCCTGAGTTGAGAACCAAGAGGAGCTGAGCACCCTTTGGTCTAGCCTATTCCCCCAAACACTATGATAATAAGATGTAAAAGATTTATACATCTTGCTATGTGTCAGGGATGCTAGGAAAAATTTCCCACTTGCTAAGTAATTTAGATTTCAAAATAAAATCTATTGGAAAATCATTTTTATCTTCACTTTACATGAAGAAATGAAGCACATGTTTCATCTGAATTTATTAAAGATAAAACAGTAAGTAGTGGGAAAATTATATCATAACACAAAATAATCTGAAAAATACTTCTAAGAGAAATACTTAATAGGTGCCCTTTTATTTATTGCATTTCTATTCAATGACTTTTAAATTTTCATGTTATTTCATATGCAAAGTAACCTTATATTTTTAATAAACTTATTTCTCAAAACATTTTAATGTCACCATTAGAAAAATATAAGAAATAACTTATTTTTGAAATATCTTCTAGAGGAATACTATTGAATTTTTTATTATGCTAATAAGAAATGCATTTCTTTTTTGCTATCTTCTATCTAATTCTGGCCTTCCATTCTCTTTAGCATTGTCATCTATATCACATTAAGTCTTACATAACCTACCATATTTTAACAATATTTTATATTTTCTGGATATACTAAAATATATTGAATATAGTCCTGTTTTGTTTTTTCATATAGTCACAGATAACTGTATTCAAGATATTTAAAAAGAATTTAAGACCTCTCCCCACACATGGCAACCTAACTAGATCTTGAAATTATCTCTCTCTACAAGGGTCCACAAATTGCATCTTTACTGCAGTTAATTGCTTCAAGAAGAGATAAAAGTTGCAGAGGGTTATGGGGAGAAGAATTTCCAGAAAACATCAAAATGTGTAAGGTAAAAAGCACAACTTGATAAAAACTGACCTATTGTATGTAGGTAGTTTCACTTCTGAGCACTGAACAGGAAAAATTAACTTGAATGGATATGTGTGTCCTTATATTCACTGCAGCACCTTAAGAGTGTCCAAGATCTAAACACAGTTTAGGGGCCCAATCATGTAGGACTGGATAAAGGGTATTGAGCTAATTTAAATGTCCTAGGGAGAAAGACAAATCCTGGATGGTCTTACTCTTCTGGGGTGAGTGAAAAAACAAAGCAGGGCTCAGGAGATAGTTCAATGGCTTAGAGCATCTGTCTTCAAAGTGCAAGACTGAGAGGTGGATTCCAAGTGAGACCTCAAGTATTATGCTTGGTCCAAATGGCTCTGCAGTTTATGCCTTCCAGATTTCCACAGACATTTCCATCATTTTCCCAGCTGAAATTAATCTAATGCCTTTAAGGCTCATAACAATTGGATCCCAATGATTATAAAGAGAAGTTATAGGGTCTGGAGAGATAGGACAAGGGTTAAGACACTTCCTCTGCACACAGCAGATTTGATCCCCAGCAAATTCAGCCCCAGCATTCCATATGTTCTGCAGGTCTGCTAGGAGTGATCCCTGAGATCAGAGCCAGGAGTAAGCCCTACCACGTGTGGCCAAAACAAACTAAAAAAACCCAAAAGGTAAGTTTAACTTTCTAACTTACATTTTTGTTCATAACTAACTTTCTAACTTATATTTTTGCTCACAATTAACAAATTATTACCCACTTGGTACATAATTTGCATCTTATATTTGAATCACTGCTAAATCTATCCAAAAAAAGCATAAATGAATGAACAGTTTAATGTAATTATTATATTTAATATCATGGGACAAATGGGGATAAATGGAGATAAATTGGCACAGTTTAACAGATTATATGCTCACTGAGAACTACTTCAAATTTGAAAAACACTCTCATGAGTTTATGCACAAGAATATTATATTTAGATTGTGCTAAACAGTTGCTCAATAATTTCTGATGACAAGTGTACCTTAGTTTCTTAACCGGAGATTATGTTTTGCAACTCTATCCTCCTACAGTTTCTTTTTCCTTTTCAGCAGACATTTTTGAGTTTCTCTGATTTCTAACTGTTCATTTAAGTTATCTGAACATTGAGACAGTTGAATAAAGAAAGATATATCTGGACCATAGCCAATTGCAACAAAGGGATTAAAATATGCTTAAAATAAACATGGAAAATAGTGAATATGATACCTCCCAAATATCAACCTCCTCTTCTTTTTTTCACTCTATCAATATATATAGATTATATATCAATATATAAATCAATTCCAAATATTTTTTCTGAATGCTACTAATATAAAGTCTCAAAAAGAAAGAAGGTTTGTTAAAAAACAAACATGTCTCTAGAGAAAAATAAAATCCGGATTAAAAAATTGTTGAATTCATTAAGTGGAAACAGCTTGAGGGACAATAAATTGACAGCAGAAGCAATAGAGACAGACGTTATGCACAATTGCTATACAAACCCCTTTAACGAAAAGCTGTAATAATCAAATATAAAAATAACAAGCATGCTGGAGCGATAGCACAGCAGGTAGGGCGGCCGACCCGGGTTCTAATCCCAGCATCCCATATGGTCCCCTGAGCACCGCCAGGGGTAATTCCTGAGTTAAGACCCAGGAGTAACCCCTATGCATCGCCGGGTGTGACCTAAAAAAAAAAAATAACAAGCATGGGTTCTTCCAACTATATCATGAATCACGAATCATGAAATCCCCATTAATCATCGATTTCTCGAGCAGGCTCAGTAACCTCTTCATTCGTCCTTTCCCTGAGATCTTAGAAGTCTATCTCGGCTCGGCCCTCTCAACAATGTCACACTTGAGGCTCTTTCAGGGTCAGGGGAATGAGATCCAGCTTGTTACTGGATTTAGTATATGAATACACCATAGGAAGCTTGCAAGGCTGTCCCATGTGGGCAGGAAACTCTCAGAAGCTTTCGAGTTTCTCCCAGAGGGAGAAGTAGGCTACAAGATGTCAGCTGCATGTTTCTGAGAGCTTGCTTTTAAGTCTCTCTCTGGATGTTGGCCATTAATGGGATTACACACATCTGGGTTCCTCTGCCAGTACCTTCATGCGTGAGGCCTGTCCGAACGTGTGGAGAGGGGCCTCCAGCATGGATGTAGCTAGGTTCCGGTGGTCTTCGGCCACCGCGAGCTCTGCTGGGGGTAGGAAGGGAAGCTGGAGCACATCCCCTCCGAAGGGCCCCCGGGGAAGACAGCCAGGCGTGCGGGCAAGAGACTCTCTGCCAACTATATATGTCAGTAAATCCCTAAGAATTTGAAAAGTCAGCTCTCCTAGAAAAATATTCACTGATCTATTTTCTTATTGTCTAAAGTCTGATACTTGAAAGAAAAATATCAAGCACAAAGTATAAGAAGAAAAGGAGACAATATCCATGATTTGAGCTAGATAAACCCAATACTAGAACATCTAAAACAGCAAACCAGAAGCTAAATGATTAGTAGAAGTCCTCTGAGTATTTATATATAATGTTTTAAAGTCCGAGGAGATTATATTTAAGCAGGAGAAGAGCAGGATAGGATACAGAAGAAAAGAGATTCCCAGAGATAAATTTTCCCAAGTTGTAAATATTCATTTATCTCTTAAAACTATAGTAAATTATAGAGCCAGTGTGACGGTATAGCAGGTAGACACTTGTCTTGCATGTAGTAAAGGAGGATTTGATTCATGGTACGACATATAGTTCCCAGCTCTACCATGAATGATTCCTGAGCTCAGACCCAAGAGTAAACTCTGAGCACTATCTCCTGTATATGAATGGCTGCAGCACTTACATTGGAAATGGTTCAAATTATAAGTAACCAAAATACCCTTCAACTGATAAATGATAAATTGTGATTCATTCAAAAATGGAATACTAATTTAGTGGCAGCTGATTCATTAATTCAAAAGACCAAGCTACTGGTAACACTGAACTGCACTGTCGTCCCGTTGTTCATCAATTTGCTCGAGCGGGCACCAGTAACGTCTTCATTGTGAGACTTGTTACTGCTTTTGGCATATCGAATATGCCACAAGTAGCTTGCCATGCTCTGCCATGCTGGCGGGATACTCTCAGTAGCTTTCTAGGCTCTCCGAGAGGGATGAACAAATCGAACCCTACCCACTGTGCTATCGTTCCAGTCCAAGATACTGGTATATACATCAATATCGGTGATTTTTGAAAGCATCAAAATAAATTACAAGGTTCGTCACAACAGTCATATGTTGCATAATTCCATCATATGACATTCTAGAAAGATCAAAGCTATGGGAATAGGAAATATATCATTGGTTTCTCATTGTTGTTGTTTTCAGTGGGGTGTGGTACACTCAGCAGTCTCAGGGCAATGCTGGGGAATCACCTGTGGTGGTAGGAATCAAACCAGTGTGAGCCATCTGCAAGGCAAGCACCTTTACTCCTGTACTAACTCTCTGGCATCAGTCACTGATTTCTCATAATTGAGGATGAAGCAAGTGAATTGAACATAATGGAGCATGAAAGAGACTTTGGGAGCAAAATGAATTTTTTTTAATTTTATTGAATAACCGTGAGATAGTTACAAGATTTCATGTTTGGGTTGCAATCTCACAATGATCAAACATCTATCCTTCCACCAGTGCACATCCCCCACCACCAATATTCTGGGTAGACCCCACCTTTCCCACCCTCCATGGCAGTCTATTTTGACCATACTTTCTCTCTACTTTTGGGCATTATAGCTTGCAACACAGACACTGAGAGGTCATCATGTTTGGTCCATTATCTACTTTCGGCATGCATCTCCCATCCCAGCTGTTTCCTCCAGATATTATTTTCTTAGTGACCCCTTCTCAATTCCATCTGCCTTCTCCCCTTCACTCATGAAGTAGTCTTCCAGCTATGGGGCAATCCTCCTGGCCCTTGTATCTACTGTCCTTGGGTGTCAGCCTCATGTGATGTTATTCTATACACCACAAATTAATGCAGTCCTTCTATGTCTGTCCCTCTCTTTCTGACTCATTTCACTTAGCATGATACTCTCCATGTCTATCCATTTATAAGCATATTTCATGACTTCATCTTTTCTAACAGCTGCATAGTATTCCATTGTGTAGATGTACCAAAGTTTCTTTAACCAGTCATCTGTTCTAGGGCACTTGGGTTGTTTCCAAATTTTGGCTATTGTGAACAGTTCTGCAATAAATATATAGGTACAGATGTCATTTCTACTGTGCTTTTTTGCATTCTCAGGATAAATTCCCAGAAGTGGTATTGTGGGGTCATATGGAACCTTAATTTCTAGATTTTGAAGGACAGTCATATTGTTTTCCAGAAAGGCTGGACCAGTCAGCATTCCCACCAATAGTGAAGGAGCGTCCCTTTTCCCCACATCCACGCCAGCACTGGTTGCTTTTGTTCTTTTGAATGTGTGCCAGTCTCTGTGGTGTGAGGTGATATCTCATTGTTGTTTTGATTTGCATCTCCCTGATGACTAGCAATGTGGAGCATTTAGTAAAAGGAATTTGTATTTTGATTATGGTGAACAATATATCACTATACCATTGTCACAAATTCTAAGTTGACCTTTTAATGTATGAGTTATATTCTGATAAAAATACGAAAATAAACATTTTTAATATTTAACCATGTTCAACAAAAGTTATAATTCTATATAATAGTCAAGCAAAATATGTTGTATTTGTGTGAATATAAATTTCTGACTATTCAGTTTTATCTGAAATTTCTTTGTCAGAACTTAGCACTGGAGATGGACAAGGTGTATCCTGATTTTTGATTTTTAAAGGTCTGTTTAATTAAAGGAAGCAAGTTTGACTTACATTACTTTTTTTCAAGCAGAGAAAAATTAGACATTACATGATGGTTCTCAGAGTGAAATAATAAACAAAGCTTAGGATGAATCTAAACTTCCTTAGCTTTGCTCTTCTATTTGATCCTTCATTAAAATAAATTACACCCAGACAAATTTGGGTGTGTGCGTTTGTGTGTGTGTGTTTGTGTGTAGGGGGGGAGCACGTACACTTGTATGTGTGTAGCACAATATACATACATATATGTGTGTGTGTTTCCTTGAAGATTTTAGCAAAAACTATTTTAATCATGTGTTTTCAAATCCTGTAAAAATCTTGAAAATGAAAATGATAGATGTACCTAAGGAACAGACCTTTGCTATATATTTTTTAATGCAGAAAGTATAAATTAGCTATAATTTGTTAATAAGCATATTAGCCAACCCTTGGGTTAGCTGAGGCACCTAGGAGGCTTTGAGAAAGAAAATATGGAGGAGAAATTGAGTTTTTATGCCAAATTTCCCTAAAGAGGAAGACATTTCTGTTTTTTCATTACAAAAACATTTACACATTGGCTGCACAAGTTCCTGTGAGTAGTGGGTTTAAGCAGAACACGATTGTCTAGGGATATGATGTAGTTAAACATGATTCTCGGGAAATGTGTATCACTATCACTGTCACTGTCATCCCATAGCTCATTGATTTGCTCAAGCGGGCACCAGTACCAGCTCCATTATGAGACTTGTTGTTACTGTTTTTGGCATATTGAATACGCCCCTGTTAGCTTGCCAGGCTCTGCCATGCTGGTGAGATACTCTTTGTAGCTTTCCGGGGCTCTCCAAGAGGGACAGAGGAATCAAACCTGTGTGCAAGTAAACACCCTACCCACGATGTAGGTAAGAAATGTGTAGGTAACAGAATTAAAAATGTAGAAATTATTGAAGAGATTTTGTTCTTGCTCTAAGGTGCCAAAGTATATAAAAGAAAGTATTAAAATATATGGATTTAACAAGCAGGTGTCTAAATAAGACTACATATTAAGAACAAATTTTCCTAAATAAAAAAATGAACTTTCAGGAAAAGTTAATAAATTATATAAGATAATTTTTATATTCTCTTGAAAAATAATCACCTCAAGGAGATTCATATACATTTGATATTCCACTTGGGTTATAAGAACTATTTTGTATGGATATGTATGATTATTTATCAAAACCAGTATGTGTTTGATTATATTCATAGTCATTACATAAAGAGATATCCATTTATGTGTTTTATGTTTTGCTGGACCCTAATTTTAACATTCCTCTATCAAGCATACATTGTCTTAGTTGATGATTGACAGACACAGTATTGTCTATGTATAGTCATAATATTGTCATAGTGGGCTGGAGGATAGCACACGGGTAGGGTGTTTGCCTCCTCACATGTGGCTGACCTGGGTTCGATTCCTCCGCCCCTCTCAGAGAGCACAGCAAGCTACTGAAAGTATCTTGCCTGCACAGCAGAGCCTGGCAAAAACAGTAACAACAATTCTCACATGGAGATGTTACTGGTGCTAGCTCGAGTAAATCGATGAGCAATGGTATGACAGTGATACAGTAATACTGTGATTGTCATAGTATTGTGATTCATAGTAGTTCTGTAGTTGGTGAAAACATAGAATATTGGAGAAATGTAGCAACTTAACTAACTTTTCACTTTAATTCAAACTTGCACCATAAAGTTCAAATATAATTCGAATCCTGACAAAGCTCTAGTCACTAATTAATTTTGATTTATTTATATCTGGGGGAATTGGTGAGTTAAATTTTCTAGTACCCCATAGGTAAAATTCAAACTGTGAAGCAAAATATACAGCATAATTGTTTTTGTCTGTGTCTCTACTCTCTATGATTGCAATTTCATTCCCCTTTACAAGGTCATTATTTAATTAATCTCTGAGGATCAGAGGTATCACAAGAAAATTTCATGCCAATGCCCAAGTTACTTGATCCTTTTCATCTCTGCAGAGAAGCATTTGAAATCCTTGAATTTTTTGATAGTCTTTCTCATAGATGATTGAATTTGCTAATAAAAGAATATACACTTGATAATACTGTAGAATATATAACAGATAAACTTTTTAAAGTTTTGTGCTTTTTATTGAAATATTTTGAGATTTTCTCAATGACAAACACTCTTTGATCTTTGAGGTGGAAGGGATAGTTATTAAAAAGCGAAAGTAGGTTAATCCATATTGCTGTAGCTTTCAATGTACTGAGACATTCAATCTGTGTAACGATCACGATTACAAGTAATCCAAATTTTCTCATTCAAGCTGTAAATTTGTCTTAAGGCTCTTGCTGAATACCAAAATTGCCTCAGGTAACTATGGCCCTTTGCATGAAATTATTTTGAACCACCTGAAACATAAAAATATTTTACAGAGGCTGGAATGATAGCATAGCAAATAGGGTCTTGCATGTGGCCGACCTGGGTTCAATTCCCAGCATCCCATATGGTCTCCCAAACACTGCCAGGAGTAATTCCTGAGTGCAGAACCAGGATCAACCCCCGAGCACCGCTGGGTGTGACCCAAAAAGAAAAATAAAAAAATGTTTTATATGACAAACTTAAGATATGTTTCTTCTCAGGCAGTGCAGGAATTACTTTTACCTCTGTTGTCAATGTGATTGTCTGGAAAAAAAAAAGCAAAACAAAGAGACACAGAAAAGAAAGAAACAAGTAAATTTGTTTTCTACTGGGTGACTACTACATCACCCATTGAGTTTTGTTTCATATATTAACTAATTCCTTTGAGATTAGTGTTAACTTTTGATAAAAGAAAAGTTAACCTTTGGCAAAGAAAATATACTGAATTATTCCAATGACAGGTAACAAATTAAAAAAGACTTTTTGTTTTGTAGGATTGGCTTCTGCCAAAAGATTTAGGTAGACTTTTCTGAGATGCCTGTGCTAGCTTTCCCACTGACATTTTGGTATGTGCAGCTAAATTCAGTCAGGGTATTGTGGATCTCTGGAAAAACTATTACCTTAAAAAGATAAAGATTACTAATTTTAGGGTCTTCTCTAGAAATAACCTTTCTACTAGACAAACTTATCTGAAGGCAGGGCAAACATGCAACTCCTTGCCTGCAGATTCTAAATTACCCCCTGTGGCTGTTGGATGCCTCAGGACCCTCTCCCAATTCTTAAGTTCAGGATAAAATGCAAAGCTTTTCTCATTTACTTTAGAATTTACGGTCATGTAAATTCTTCATCTATTTGTAATTAAACATGACCTTTTTTCCCCCCCTATTAATCTGATGTTAATTTGTTTGCTAGTTCAGTCAGAAAAGAAATCACAGGGGTTGGGGGATTTTTACCTACCTCCCGCCTGAAAGAAATATTATGGGTGACAATATTCAAAATGAAGGAATAATTTGGAAGAATCATTGAACGTATTAACTGTGCCTGAGAGTTACTTTTCTAAGTAATATGTTTTTCTTCAGTTCTTTTCCAAATATAAGCCTGTAATAATGATGGTGCTGACAACTGAGAATTAACAGAAGCCCAGGGGCAAATATGTTCTTTTGCTTATACTTTGCAGACAGGTGATTTGCTTTAGGGACTTTTTAACAAGATACAAGAGAAGTTCAAGCAAGCTTCATTTGAAAGAACTCCACTGCTTTCTTCTATTTCCCAGTTATGAGTGATGTCAAGCCATCTTAATCTTATCAATTGATCATACATTTACTCAAATGTATAGTAAGAAAACATCTGTGAAGGGAAATATCTGGTAACCTAGTATTATTAGTCAAAATTTTCAATATAATTTGGCAAAGATGCTCATGATAGTTAACATACTTTTAGAGTTTTTCTAGATGCAGAGTGGTAAGAGAGGAAATAGTAAAAGTAAAATGAAAACAAAAGGAAAAGGGAAGGAATTACCCTAAATGGATATTAGGCTAACTTTACTGTTATCTACAACTATAATCACATATTTGGAAGTTTTTTAAAAAATACCTACTTGGTTTCCTGGGTGATATTCAGTTTCTAACTCTGATATTTGTCTTTTTTTCTCTATTCCTTCCTCATTGATGCTGGTAGGTCCTGCTTGGAGACTTACGTGAAGTAATGAGGAGAAAGAGACTGCCCTCTCCAGAGGGAAATATGCTGCTTTTTGACTATCCAACTGGGGAAGCAAGCAGCTGGGGGAAACTAGGACTAATAAAGAGTCTGCTTTGAGCCTTACTTGCTCTTTGCAGGAAGTAGGAAAAGTCAGTCTTACCTTATCCAGGCCTCTCAGATCCGTTGTCTTTCCTTTACAGAAGAAGAATGATCAGTAGGAGAGAGGCAGTGAAGTAAAAGCAGGTTTTATTTAGAAATGTTGAGGAAGAAGAAAGAGAGAGACAGAGACAGAGATAGAGACAGAGAGATAGAGAGGATGGGCGGGGAGGAGAGAATAATGCACACTCAAGAGAGAATTTGGGCTTCTTCAAGGGCAGAGAGAGCCCTAGTACACATCTTAGTGTTAAAGTATGAAATTTCAAATCTCAAGAGAGGAGATGTGGGCACCACATACTTGAGGGCACCATGTGCATGGGCTGGCAACACAAGTGCTCCAGAGTGACACATGTGCTCAGGCAGTACAGTACATATGGGTGCCTCCTTTGTTCCAAGTCTTTGTTCCAAGTTGGCTATTATGGAGTTTTTTTCCCAATTACCCCAAATGGGTCTTTCAGACCCGTCACCAAACTCTCCCCCGTCCCGGTGTTCATCTCCATGGGGGCAGTTGGTGAAGGGCAGGTGGGCCGTCCCTCACATGGCACCACCGCTCCCCTCCTCCTCCGCCCCAGGCCCCAGGCACGGGAGGTGTGGGGGGTCTGTCCCCAGTGCACTCAGGGCGAGATGTGCCGTGAGGCCTGGGGTTTTTCCAATACAAAATGATTAGAAATATTATTAATGACTATGATTGTTTAAATGGATTACGGCAGAGCCTGCCAAGCTACCCGTGGCATTCTCGATATGCCAAAAACAGTAACAATGATGGTCTTTGTCCCTGACCCTGAAAGAGACCCGCATACGCCACCAGGCTACACTAGCACATGACAGGGACAAACGGAGACATTACTGGCACCCACTTGGTGGTCAGGGATTACTCTTGGTAGTGTTTAGGAAACCATATGTGGTTTCAGGGATTAAGCCTGGATCAGCTGCATGCAAGGTAAGCACATTACCCACTGCACTATCTTTTCCAGCCCAAGGTTTCAAATCTTAATTCCAGATGCAAATTTTGTCTTGACATAAAATGTGAAAAATTCACAGGTTTCATGAATTTGGCCATAAACATTTAAAATACTGCTGTCCAAGGCACCTTCTAAGTACCCTTGGAAATTTTCTTCTTCCTTCCCCCTCCCCCCACTTATCTCCCTTTATTGCCCATCTTTGCCTGTTAAAGGTAAAATAAAATACTATATACCACAGGAGGAGAGAGTAAGATGAGGCTTCCACAGTGACTGTTAGGCTACCTGAAGCTTCTCCAGGGACATTTCAGTCCTTGCACCCAGCTCCTCTTCCTTTTCTGCTTGGGACTGGGTCTCTGCCACTTGTAACCAAGAGTCCAGGTGAATCAGCCCCCATCTAAGGACCCCTGTCTTCCCAAGTATTGGGGTTGGAACTGTGTTCCATGATTTTTCCCACTTCACGTGCTTCATCTGTGGGAAGACAGAGGAACAGGAGTCAGGACAATGCCTGTTTATGGTGGGGAAAATGTGTGGAGGGGCTGGGGGGGTTGTCTGGTTGCCCTAATATTTGCCTTCCTGCTGGGAGATACCTTCCCATGCGTAGGCCTGACACAGTCAGAGTGTGGGGTGAAATTTAGTGGGGGTCTCCCGGGACAGAAAACAGCCAAAGATGATGACATTAACCCCAGGAGGAAGGGAGACAGGCTGTCATACTCATGTCTCTTGGTTCCTGGGGATACTTACTTAGCCCGACTGCCTTGGACTGAGTTCTAGCACCCAGCTGGTAGTCTGAGGGGCATCATGATGTTTCGAGGGTTCCTTCTCGACATCTAACACACCTCACTGCTTTCTGCTACTGTCCCCCGTCAGCCCAGCGCAGCAGCAGCGTTAAATCTCACACACTCGCTGTCAAATCATGTCACCTGCATGCTTAAAAGCTTCCGAAGATGCTTAGACTTCAGCCTGAACGGCTGTGACCATGGTGTGTTCTGGCCAATGTGGGCCCATCTGGAAAGACCCTGGCTGAGTGGAGTCACAATAGCTCTGCATTGACTGAGGTTCTGGGGCTTTGGACGGGAGCTGGTGGTACAGCTTGCTCTGCTGCAGCAGCTCTGTACTCGGAACACCCGCAGGGAGCTGCTCTGTGCCGCGTGGAGCTTGGACAGGCCTGGCTGGAGATGTGGAAAGCAGAGGAGCTGGGATGGGCGCTAAAGGGGAGTGAGGTTGAAGGAGTAGGGGGTTACAGGGGTGCGGAGTGACAAGGCAACTCGGGGCCTCTCCACAGGGCAGCACCTGCAACACCCAAGCTCACCGCAATTCATGGCTCATACCCCCTGCTCCAATTTCTGACCTACTCCAGGGAAGGGACCGTGGGGGACCTGGTGTGGTCAGCTTTGGAAACGTTAAGTGTCCAGCCCACATTTCCTATTTTCCTTCCTTCCTTCCTTCCTTCCTTCCTTCCTTCCTTCCTTCCTTCCTTCCTTCCTTCCTTCCTTCCTTCCTTCCTTCCTTCCTTCCTTCCTTCCTTCCCTCCTTCCTTCCTTCCCTCCTTCCTTCCCTCCTTCCTTCCTTACTTCCTTCCTATTTTCCCTCCTTCCTTCCCTCCTTCCTTCCTTCCTTCCTTCCTTCCTTTTTCCCTCCTTCCTTCCTTCCTTCCTTCCTTTTTCCCTCCTTCCTTCCTTCCTTCCTTCCTTCCCTCCTTCCTTCCTTCCCTCCTTCCTTCCTTCCTTCCTTCCTTCCCTCCTTCCTTCCTTCCCTCCTTCCTTCCTTCCTTCCTTCCTTCCCTCCTTCCTTCCTTCCTTCCTTCCTTCCTTCCTTCCTTCCTTCCTTCCTTCCTTCCCTCCTTCCTTCCTTCCTTCCCTCCTTCCTTCCTTCCCTCCTTCCTTCCCTCCTTCCTTCCTTCCCTCCTTCCTTCCTTCCCTCCTTCCTTCCCTCCTTCCTTCCTTCCTTCCTTCCCTCCTTCCTTCCTTCCCTCCTTCCTTCCTTCCTTCCTTCCTTCCTTCCTTCCTTCCTTCCCTCCTTCCTTCCTTCCCTCCTTTCTTCCTTCCTTCCTTCCCTCCTTCCTTCCTTCCTTCCCTCCTTCCTTCCTTCCTTCCCTCCCTCCTTCCTTCCTTCCTTCCCTCCCTCCTTCCTTCCCTCCTTCCTTCCTTCCTTCCCTCCCTCCCTCCTTCCTTCCTTCCTTCCCTCCCTCCTTCCTTCCCTCCTTCCTTCCTTCCTTCCCTCCTTCCTTCCTTCCCTCCCTCCTTCCTTCCTTCCCTCCCTCCTTCCTTCCTTCCTTCCCTCCCTCCTTCCTTCCCTCCTTCCTTCCTTCCTTCCCTCCCTCCTTCCTTCCTTCCTTCCTTCCTTCCCTCCTTCCTTCCTTCCCTCCCTCCTTCCTTCCCTCCGTCCCTCCTTCCCTTCCTCCTTCCCTCCTTCCCTCCCTCCTTCCTTCCTTCCCTCCCTCCTTCCTTCCTTCCCTCCCTCCTTCCTTCCTTCCTTCCCTCCTTCCTTCCTTCCCTCCCTCCTTCCTTCCTTCCCTCCCTCCTTCCTTCCTTCCCTCCCTCCTTCCTTCCTTCCTTCCCTCCTTCCTTCCTTCCTTCCTTCCCTCCTTCCTTCCTTCCTTCCTTCCTTCCTTCCCTCCTTCCTTCCTTCCCTCCCTCCTTCCTTCCTTCCTTCCCTCCCTCCTTCCTTCCTTCCCTCCCTCCTTCCTTCCTTCCCTCCCTCCTTCCTTCCTTCCTTCCCTCCTTCCTTCCTTCCCTGCCTCCCTCCCTCCCTCCTTCCCTCCTTCCTTCCTTCCTTCCTTCCCTCCCTCCCTCCCTCCTTCCTTCCTTCCTTCCTTCCTTCCTTCCTTCCTTCCTTCCTTCCTTCCTTCCTTCCTTCCTTCCTTCCTTCCTTCCTTCCCTCCTTCCCTCCTGCTCTTTGGGTCAGACCTGGTGATGCACAGGGGTTACTCCTGGCTCTGCATTCAGGTATTTCTCCTGGCGGTGCTCAGGGGACTGTATAGGATGCTGGGAATCAAACCGGGGTTGGCTGCGTGCAAGACAAAAGGCCCTATCTACTGTGCTATTCCTCCAGCCCCCAGTCCACATTTTCTGTCTCTACCTAAGCACCAGCTCATGTCCCCCCCACTGACTGCTTTCCAGGCCGCCCCCTTCTTTATCTCCCCCTCTGTATAAAACCTGCCAGGGGCAGCTGAGGGAGGCCCCAGTGGCTCTCCTCCTGGTTGCACGGGTTCAGGGGTCGGTCCCAGGCCACTCGCCCATCAGGGGCGGCCCAGGCCATGGGGCTGATGGAGGAGGAAACGAGGGTCAAGCCGGTTGATTGATCGGTTGCTGATTGATCGGTTGCCATTTATTCCATTCTCCCCACACACCTGTTCCAATCTCTCCGAGCTTCCCATTCTAGTCTCATATGCCCCTCATTGCTCCATCCCAGATCTCTGGATTCTACTTCCTCCCACTAGTCTCTGCCTCTTACTTGTCTCTCTGGGCCCAAGCTACACCCAGCAAAATCAACATAAGAAAACCCTTCCTGAGGGCCCACCAGGTTCAAAGGAAACACCTTCTAGAGGTATTCCAAAGCCCTTCCTGACTGCCTGCAGGCAAAATACCTCCTAGGGCAGTTTCTCTCCTTTCCTCCATCCAAAAACTCCATCAACATCTTAATACTAGTTATTTTTGTATGAGCACAGTAAGAGATACATTGAGGCTAGGGCAGCTCTCCTGGGAACATCTTGCCACAGACTCAGACTACAATGCTCAGGCCAGATTAATCATTCCTAACCCTAGTAAGGTCCGAATGTAGTTATTACTTTTTGGATCATGATATTATTTGTTCATGACCAAGCTGTTAACTTATAGTTAAGCATTAGGCGCTTTGGCCAGACCAATCTCGATGCCAGGGTGGCACATAACTCACTGCTCGTTGGGACCCTGCCTTTGGGGGTACTAAAAAGTAAGGACAGCTGAGGCTCAGGTCTAGAGAACAGATGCCCAGGAGGAAAATATCCTGTAAAGTCAAATGACTCCCAGGTTACAAAAGGATAGCATTTACTAAGGTCTTCCTGTATCCATACAAAAGGACATGGCTCTGAATAAATTATGCAAAGGACTCAAGGAGAAGATAAAAACAATATTTACAAGTTAACAGAACATAAAGAAAGAAGTTATAAATAAACACAGAGGAAAGCAATGTTATCCTACATCCCTCAAATACGAGGTGAATGTTCTGCCCAGGGCCTCTTTGTGTCTAGTTTTAGGAAAGGGGGGATCCACCTCACTAGTGCCCAGTGGCCACTCATGGCAATCCTGGCCCTGCCAGTTAGGCGCTTAGGCCGAGCTGATCATTGCGGTGCTTATTAAGCCTGGCAGTCAGGAACCTTGCAGGGCCGTGCATTGAACTTGGGGGCCTCTTGCGTGCATGATGTTTGATTGCCCTCTGAGCTCTCTCCGCAGCCCTTCACCTGCTCCTCTGCAAGTCTCCTTCTGTTCCTTTTTTGTTTAAGGGGGCAATGGCTTGCACCTGAAGGTGTTTGAATTTCACTCCTGGCAGTGCTTAGTGGACCCTGTGTGGTATGGGGGATTGGAAAAAAATAGTGACTATTGGAACCTTATGATATAATTTGAACATTAGGACACTTGTTCCTAGAAATTCCCCACAGGGTGTTGCCCATAGGATAAAATACACAGTCCTTATTTAGGTAGTCTTTCTAAGAAAGTCATCAATATAGGGCAATCTACCAATTAAGTGACACTTTGTTCTCTGTCCAGTCTGTGAAGTGAGAGAAACCTGGTAGAGCATCACAAGACATTGATTCACAACTTTCTAGCTTTATACCCTTTACTTTGCATCTTTTCCATCCTGGTCTTGCATTTCCTAAAAAGAAATGTAACATCCTATCTGAGAGTCTATGCAGAGGACATTGACTAAATTTCCTTTTTTTTTAAATCTGTACTCTCCATAGAGTACACATAGTAGAGCAATATTTGACCTACCATGCAAAATAAATCAGAAGGACCTTGGAGACTCTCTTCCAGAATAGCACTGGACTGATAAACACTGTGAGTTTCTATTCACATACAAAATTGAAGTCATGAAGATCACTATGTACCATAAAAACAGAGAAAAATGACCTAATAAAAGAGAATAAAACAGATATAAAGAGAGGCAGAGACCAAAGAGATAGCCTGACCCATAGGCAGATGCTAATCTTCGTTATGGAAGAAACTTTAGTTTCTGTTTTTAAGAACTTTTGATAAGATATATTGCATTCTCTTAATATTTCTCTTCTCTAGATTGTTATTCATTTGAAACATTATTTTACTATTTGCCATCAAAGATTATTTCAGTCTGTATTTTTTTTATTGAATAAGAATTTTATTTTATTGAATCACCATGTGGAAAATTACAATGCTTTCAGACTTAAGTCTCAGTTATACAATGCTGAAACAACCATCCCTTCACCAGTGCCTATATTCCACCACCAAAAATAAAACAAACAAAAAAAACACAGTACACCTCCCATCCCACCCCCCGCCTCCCCTCCCCCGCCTTGTAACTGATAAATTTCACTTTACTTTCTATTTACTTTGGTTACATTCAATATTTCAACACAAACCTCACTATTATTGTTAGGAGTACCCCACTAGAGTCAGACCTGTTGTGAAGAGATACGAGAGCAACTGCGGCTGCACAGTTTTGGATTTCTGTACTTTAGCAACTAAGTCCAAAGAGATTTCTTCCAGATATTGATCATAATATGGCGGTCACCACGCCCTTCACCCCCGGCAAGGAAGAGGCGAGAGAGAGAGAGAGAGAGAGAGAGAGAGAGAGAGAGAGAGAGAGAGAGAGAGAGAGAGAGAGAGAGAGATACCTTTCCCCTCCTGGGCGAGCATGGGGCTGCGGCTTAGTGCTCAACCTGGAGACATTCTGCAAGGAACTGCCCATGCCGAAAGTAATTTAGCTGGCGTCTGGAGTCACGCTTGTGCAGCTGTGGAGAGGCTGCACACACATGCAGCCCCAGGGATCACATTTCAGCAGCTCACGCTGTATTTTCATGTAACAAATCATACTATATAGGTCAAAAATTTGGACAGGTATACTTACCTCTGCTTTATAATACATGGATATTAAATTGGGAAATTTTGAAAGTTAAAAGTAATCATGGGCTGGAGTGATAGTATAGTGGGTAGGGGAGGGCATTTGCCTTGCACACGGCCAACCTGGGTTTGATCTGTGGCATCCCATATGGTCCCCCAAGCACTGCCAGGAATAATTCCTGAATGCAGAGCCAGGAGTAACCAATGAGCATCACTGGGTGTGACCCAAAAAGAAAAAAAAAGAAGTAATCAAGGTCTGGAGGTTGAAATCCACTGAAAGTATCACCATAATATTATGTTTAAAGATGCTAGATGTTGATTATGGCATTATCAGAGAACATGGAGGTACATTAAATCTTCATGATCTGACGTCAGGAATACTATAATATTTTATAATATTTTATATTATAATTATAATATTATAATAATTATAATATATTATTTTATAATACCATTTGTGCTTTTTTTCTAGTGGCTGAAATAGTCACAAAGGTCCATCTACTTTCCAGGAGATATAGATCATATCTTCCATGGAGAAATATTAAGGTAATAATGCAAAATAACATAGTCTGTGAGACTGCATCAGCATAATAGGAACTGTGATAGGAACTGACCATAAAACTATAGGTCCTTTGGAGCCATATTTACTAGATTTCACTACCAAGAAGCTTGATGTCCATCAGTGAAAAGTGGTGATTTTATTTTATATTTTTTATTTTTATAAAATTGTTCACAATAATTTATTACGTTCAGTACTCCAACACTAATCCCACCATCACTACATCTTTCCACCACCATTATTTCAAATTTTCCCATTACCCCCCAAGCCTGCCCCAAGAGTGGGCCTAAATAATTTATTTTGTACTGCTTGTTATGACTAATGCACTAAAAATGATCCTAAACTTACTTTCCTTAGAGGAAGGTGTGTGAAGATTGTTATATCTCACCCTGAGGTCATTAAGCCCATGATGTTACAAGTTAAGACTTGTGTGCTGGCAAAAGTCAGATCAAAATGGATTAAAGACCTCAACATTAGACCACAAACCATAAGGTACATTGAAGACAAGGTCGGCGAAACCCTCCACGATATTGAAGATAAAGGTATCTTCAAAGGTGACACGGAACTAAGCAATCTAGTAAAAACAGAGATCAACAAATGGGACTACATTAAACTAAAAAGCTTCTGCACCGCAAGAGATACAGTGACCAGAATACAAAGACTATCCACAGAATGGGAAAGGATATTTACACAATACCCATCAGATAAGGGATTGATATCAATGGTATATAAAGCACTGGTTGAACTCTACAAGAAGAAAACATCCAACCCCATCAAAAAATGGGGCGAAGAAATGAACAGAAACTTTACCAAGGAAGAAATACGAATGGCCAAAAGGCACATGAAAAAGTGCTCTGCATCACTAATCATCAGAGAGATGCAGATCAAAACAACCATGAGATACCACCTCACACCACAGAGACTAGCACACATCCAAAAGAACAAAAGCAACCGCTGTTGGAGAGGATGTGGGGAGAAAGGGACCCTTCTTCACTGCTGGTGGGAATGCCGACTGGTTCAGCCCTTCTGGAAAACAATTTGGACGACTCTCAAAAAATTAGATATTGAATTCCCATTTGACCCAGCAATACCACTGCTGGGAATATATCCCAGAGAGGCAAAAAAGTACAATCGAAACAACATCTGCACATGTATGTTCATCGCAGCACTGTTTACAATAGCCAGAATCTGGAAAAAACCCGAATGCCCCAGAACGGATGACTGGTTGAGGAAACTTTGGTACATCTATACAATGGAATACTATGCAGCTGTTAGAAAAAAGGAGGTCAAGAATTTTGTAGTCAAGTGGATGGGCATGAAAAGTTTCATGCTGAGTGAAATGAGTCAGAAAGAGAGAGACAGACATAGAAAGATTGCACTCATCTATGGTATATAGAATAACAGAGTGGGAGACTAACACCCAAGAACTGTAGAAATAAGTACCAGGAGGTTGACTCCATGGCTTCGAGGCTGGCCTCACGTTCCGGGGAAAGGTCAACTCAGAGAAGCGATCACCAACTACATTGTAGTCGAAGGCCATGTGGGGGAAGGGAGTTGCGGGCTGAATGAGGGCTAGAGACTGAGCACAGCGGCCACTCAACACCTTTATTGCAAACCACAACAGCTAATTAGAGAGAGAAAACAGAAGGGAATGCCTTGCCACAGTGGCAGGGTGGGGTGGGGGGGAGATGGGATTGGGGAGGGTGGGAGGGACACTGGGTTTACGGGTGGTGGAGAATGGGCACTGGTGAAGGGATGGGTTCCCAAACTTTGTATGAGGGACGTATAAGCACAAAAGTGTATAAATCTGTAACTGTACCCTCACGGTGATTCTCTGATTAAAAATAAATAAATTTAAAAAAAAAAAGAAACTAAATAAATAATTAAAGAAGAAAAAAAAAAAAGACTTGTGTGCTGGGGCTGGAGCGATAGCACAGCGGGTAGGGCATTTGCCTTGCACGCGGCCGACCCGGGTTCTAATCCCAGCATCCCATATGGTCCCCTGAGCACCGCCAGGGATAATTCCTGAGTGAAGAGCCAGGAGTAACCCCTGTGCATCATCAGGTGTGACCCAAAAACCAAAAAAAAAAAAAAGACTTGTGTGCTAATATATATATATATATATATATATATGTGCATTTTTCTTTTAATTAAGATTGGTTGCCTTCTACTTCACAATTGATCCAATGTGGTGTGCTACTTCTAGTACATCAGTGGCATAGAACATGAGATGTTGCTCCAGGAATTCTAAAATTTTAAATAGTGTAATATAGCTGGAGTTAAATTTTTAACTGAATAGTGGCTTTGGGGACCACAGGCATCTCTGCAGCTTGTTGCTCTCTTCTGAGATTTATTTCTGTATATTAGTGTTGGAGTACTTCACCAGTGCACATGTTCCACCACCAAGAACCCCAGTATACCTCCCATCCCACCCCCCACCCCCCGCCTGTGTGGCTGATGATTTTCACTTTACTTTCTCTTTACTTTGATTACATTCAATATTTCAACAGAAAACTCATTATTATTATTTGGAATTTTCCCCCAAAAAATCAGACCTGCCAAAAAGGCAGCAATTGATAATTTGTTTTTCATTGCTGAGAATGAAGATCATATGAGGTCGCGGCCACGCGGTTTCGGATTTTTGGTATTTAATATCTAAGTCCAGAGAAATTTCTGCCAGAAATTGCATCGTTGCAAGCTCGTACCTCTGTTTAGTGGGTCTTATAAGATGGCAGTCGCCACGCCACCACCGGGGAAAGGAAAGGAAATGCCGAGAGAAAAATTTTTCCTCTCCCAGGGCGACAGGGGGCTGTAGCTTATTTCACAGTCTAGAGGCATTTCTGCAAGAAGCTGCTGGTGCCGAAAGTAGTTAGTTGGTCTCCCGGATCATGGGCGTTCAGCAACGGAGGGGCTGCACACGTGCCATTTACTTTTCTTTTTTAATTGCAGAATAAGAGGACACAGAGACAAGTTCAGTTTTACTTGCTCAAGTTTCATAATAGATTACAGGAAATGCTTCTAGAATAAACAAAGACAAATGTGACAAATATTTTATTCAGTACATATATATTCAGCATACAATAAAAATATGCCTATTATTTTATAAAAATATTGGCCAATTAAGAGCCTATATGCAAGTAGTATTTCATTTAAAATAATATTTGGTTTTCATAAGGATTCCAGTTTTGTACTCAGTATGTGCTTTAGACTAGAGAATCTGGCATTTTCGTTGGACTGATCTGTCATCTTTTATTCTTAAGCCAAGACAGTGATATTTTTCACAGTACACATCTAGTCTAATCATCTAATCATATAGCTATGTTCAGAGACCTGGTGGAATAAATACACCCGCATATCTGCACTGTAGCACTGTAGCACTGTCATCCCATTATTCATCAATTTGCTTGAGCAGGCACCAGTAACGTCTCCATCGTGAGACTTGTTTTTACTGTTTTTGGCATAACAAATACACCATGGGTAGCTTTCCAGGCTCTGCCTTGAGGCTAGGATACTCTTGATAGCTTGCCGGACTCTCCGAGAGGGGTGGAGAAATCAAACTCGGGTCAGCAGTGTGCAAGGCAAATGCCCTACCTCCTGTGCTATAGCTCCCGTCCATAGTAGACACAGTAGACATCAGGAGTATAATGTGCACTATTTGTTTCACATGTTTGAATATCATTTTTATCTTAAAGTAGTTATATGTTTTGAATTTTAAGACAATACGTCTTATTTGTGAAGGTAATAAATAATAATTTAATGAAGCAATTTTTTTACAGAAAAAATAACTCACCTAACTGCTAGCTGGCTATCAGATGGCTATTTGCCATCTATCATCTATCATTAAATTCTTTGGTGAGTTAGACAAAAATTACAATTATATGATAGATTATTAAAAGCATGATATTTAAAAACCTTATTTGAATACATACATGCAATCCTTAAATATACTAGCAAGAGTCAGAAAACAAAGTTCATCTTGAAATCTATGAACAGCACATTTAATTTCATTAAAACATAAATGGGCTGGAGGGATAGCACAGCAGTAGGGCATTCACCTTTCACTCGGCCGACCTGTGTTTGATTCCTCCGCCCCTCTCAGAGAGCCTGGCAAGCTACCGAGAGTATCGAGCCCATGTAGCAGAGCCTGGCAAGCTACCCGTGCATATTGGATATGCCAAAAACAGTAACAATAAGTCTCTCAATGAGAGACATTACTGGTGCCCGCTCAAACAAATCGATGAGAAACGGGATGACAGTGATAAGTCTCACAAAACATAAACAAGGAAACTAAGTAGTGAATTAAGAATATTGTATATTTTTATATCATTGTCATGAATCTGTCTAGCATATAACATATAGCAACACTCTAGAGTTTTCCAGTTTTAATTCCTAAAGCAAGACCTAATGCTCATGCAAGAAAAATGTTAAACAAAAATTCACTAGGACAAGAGGCATACTGAAAACAGAAATGCCATGTTGACCAAAATTCCATGAATATGAGACAAATGGTTATATAAAGACATTAAAATAGGGCAGGAGGAGGCTAAATGAATTGAGCAAGATCTGGGTTTGATCCTTAACATCCCTAGTCCCTAGAGCACAAATGTAGGCATAGCTCTGAGCTCCACCAGGTGAGGAAGGAATGAAGGAAAGGTGAAAGGAGGGGGAGAAGGAGGAATAAAGGGAGGGAGGGAGGGAGGGAGGGAAGGAAAGCATGAAGGCAGGAAGGCAGGCAGGAGGGAAGGAAGGCAGGAAGGAAGGCAGGAAGGAAGGCATGAAGGCAGGAAGGCAGGCAGGAGGGAAGGAAGGCAGGAAGGAAGGCAGGAAGGAAGGCATGAAGGCAGGAAGGCAGGCAGGAGGGAAGGAAGGCAGGAAGGAAGGAAGGAAGGAAGGAAGGAAGGAAGGAAGGAAGGAAGGAAGGAAGGAAGGAAGGAAGGAAGGAAGGAAGGAAGGAAGGAAGGAAGGAAGGAAGGAAGGAAGGAAGGAAGGAAGGAAGGGAAATATCCCCACATAGTAGATCTAGCATAGCAGTATCCCCTGAGCACTTTTGGGTGTAGGTGTGTACCTTTATACAAACTGATAACAAAAGAATAATAATGCGATTGAGCTGGCGGCTCAATTTTCTGTTTCAGTGAGTTCCAAATGTGAAAACATTTCTAACTAATCACTATTTCTGAGGCCAACATTTTAATCATAGTTTTCAAGCCTATGCATTTTTGTAGGATTATTCAGTGGTCACAAAGAAACTGTACCAACATTTGATTATGACTAGAGTACACATAGGAACAACAATATTTTTCCCTATTACCATCTTCAGGATCCTTTGAAGTGAGACCATCTTTTTCTCTCTGGTCCCACTCAGCTATTAAATTGTCCAGTCAGGCCCAATTTTATTTAAGGGGAAATTTGTTTGTGCATTCCATATGCTTTCATCAGGGAAGAGATGGGTACTGAGAGAAGGGAGCAATGGTGGATAAAGAAGCACCTGGATTGGTTCATTGGCTCCCTGACCAGATTAGTGTACTCATTGGCTGACTCTTTCTCCTTTTTTCCACTTTTTTATAAATATTCAGCCACTTCATAGCTCAAAATCCATAGACAGAACTCTCTAGACTCTGACTCAAAACCTACAGCATCTTTGTTCACCAGATGTGAATCTACAGTTCAGTCAATATAAGCCCATCTCTCTTCACATGTGACTATTTTAACTATTTCCATTGCCCAGATAAAAAGCAGGCATTTATTTTTGTTCAAACATGATTTTCTGATTGATTCAGGTTCTGTGATTTTCAGTACTGTCATTAGTGGCTTTCCATGTACATGCTACTAACCCCACACCAACCACAAGTGTGCCCACCTCCTTCCCGCAAGGACTCCAACGCCCTCCTTTTCAAAATCCCCCAAACGCAATTGTTTTCCCATTGTGTTACCTTTGATCTTTTATTTCTGCCTTACTGTGTATGCTTAGGTCCCACACTTAATTGAAAAATCAAATAATCTGTTTTATTGAAAGCTCTACTTTCTAAACTTAATTCTCTTAGAACTTTTGTGGTTTGGCATGTGTCCCTGCATTGGAGCTGTTCCTCTCCAGACATCCAGGGGACACTCTGGACCTGAGAGTCTCTATC